>NC_141540.1:1005263-1318684 GCF_021556685.1 Rattus norvegicus | reverse complement strand
TACATGCGAATCCTATTGGGAACCTACTGAATTCACCATGATACTTAGATTCCGTTCGTGAAACTTTTGCTATATATTGAAAAGCACACTCATACAAGCATGTCCCATTTGGAACTCACTGATTCGCCTAGAAATTTTGATTCCATTCGCGAAAATTTTTCTATATCTCTCACAGTCCCCTTATTACTACTGCGGCCGATTTTGAACTACCCGAATTCAGGAAGTTACTGAGATTCGGCTCACCAAATTTTGATAAATCTTTAAAGTACACATATTACAAGAGCCTGATACTGGGAACTAACTGAATCCACAAAGAAACACTGTTTCAGTTCGTTAAAACGTTGCTCTATCTTGAATAACTAGCTTATTACTTGCGAATCCTATTGGAGATCTACTGAATTCACGAAGATACTTAGATTCCGTTCCTTAAAATGTTGCTATATATTGAAAAGCACACTCATATAAGCATTTCCCATAGGGAACTCACTGAATTCGCCTAGAAATTTTCATTCCATTCGTGAAAATTTTTCTATATTCCCTAACAGTCCACTTATTACTACTGCGGCCTATTGGGAACTAAGTGAATTCACAAAGTTACTGAGATTCGGCTCACCAAATTTTGAGAAATCTTTAAAAGTACACATATTACAAGAGCCTGCTACTGGGAACTAACTGAATTCACAAAGAAACAGGGTTTTAGTTCGTTAAAACGTTGCTCTACCTTGAATAACAAGCTTATTACATGCGAATCCTATTGGGAACCTAGTGAATTCACCATGATACTTAGATTCCGTTCCTTAAAATGTTCCTATATATTGAAAAGCACACTCATACAAGCATGTCCCATTGGGAACTCACTGAATTCGCATAGAAATTTTGATTGCATTTGTGAAAATTTTTCTATATCCCGAACTGTCCACTTATTACTACTGAGCCCTATTGGGAAAAAACTGAATTCACCAAGTATCTGAGATTCGGCTCAACACATTTTGATAAATCTTTAAAAGCACAAAATTACAAGAACCTGGTACCTGGAACTCCGGAATTCACAAAGAAACAGTGTTTCAGTTCGTTAAAACGTTGCTCTATCTTGAATAACAAGCTTATTTCATGGGAATCCTATTGGGAACCTACTGAATTCACCAGGAGTCTTAGATTCCGTTCCTTAAGATGTTGCTATATATTGAAAAGCACACTCATACAAGCATGTCCCATTGGGAACTCACTGAATTCGCCTAGAAATTTTGATTCCATTCGTGAAAATTTTTCTATATCCCCAACAGTCAACTTATTACTACTGCGGCCTATTTGGAACTAAGTGAATTCACCAAGTTCCTGACATTCGGCTCACCAAATTTTGAGAACTCTTTAAAAGTACACATATTACAAGAGCCTGCTACTAGGAACTAACTGAATTCACAAAGAAACAGTGTTTAGGTTCGTTAAAACGTTGCTCTATCTTGAATAACAAGCTTATTACATGCGAATCCTATTGGGAACCTACTGAATTCACCATGATACTTAGATTCCGTTCCTTAAAATGTTGCTATATATTGAAAAGCACACTCATACAAGCATGTCCCATTGGGAACTCACTGAATTCGCTTAGAAATTTTGATTCCATTCCTGAAAATTTTTCGATATTCTGAACAGTCCACTTATTACTACTGTGGCCTATTTGAAACTACTCGAATTCACGAAGTTACTGAGATTCGGCTCACCAAATTTTGATAAATCTTTAAAAGCACACAATTACAAGAGCCTGCTACTGGGAACTAACTGAATTGACAAAAAAATAGTGTTTCAGCTCGTTAAAACGTTGCTCTATCTTGAATAACATGCTTATTACATGCGAATCCTATTGGGAACCCACTGAATTCACCATGATACTTAGATTCCGTTCCTTAAAATGTTGCTATATATTGAAAAGCGCACTCATACAAGCATGTCCCATTGGGAACTCACTGAATTCGCATAGAAATTTTCATTCCATTCGTGAAAATATTTCGATATCCCGAACAGTCCACTTATTGCTACTGCGGCCTATTGGTAACTAAGTGAATTCACCAAGTTCCTGACATTCGGTTATCCAAAGTTTGATAAATCGTTAAAAGTACACATATTACAAGAGCCTGCTACTGGGAACTAACTGAATTCACAAAGAAACAGTGTTTCAGTTCGTTAAAACTTTGCTCTATCTTGATTAACAAGCTCATTACATGCGAATCCTATTGGGAACCTATTGAATTCAACATGATACTTAGATTCCGTTCCTTAAAATGTTGCTATATATTGAAAAGCACACTCATACAAGCATGTCCCATTGGGAACTCACTGAATTCGCCTAGAAATTTTGATTTCATTCGTGAAAATTTTTCTAAATCCCGAGCAGTCCACTAATTACTACTGCGGACTACTGGGAACTAACCGAATTCACCAATTTACTGAGGTTCGGCTCACCAAATTTTGATAAATCTTTAAAAGTAGACGTATCACTAGAGCCTGCTACTGGGAACTCACTGAATTCACAAAGTAACAGTGTTTCAGTTCGTTAAAACCTTGCTCTATCTTGAACAACAAGCTTATTACATGCGAATCCTATTGGGAACCTACTGAATTCACCATGATACTTAGATTCTGTTCCTAAAATGTTGCTATATATTGAAAAGCTCGCTCGTACAATCATGTCCCATTGGAAACTCACTAAAGTCGCCTAGAAATTTTGATTCCATTCGTGAAAATTTTTCTATATACCGAACACTCCACTTATTACTACTGCGGCCTATTGGGAACTACCCGAATTCACGAAGTTACTGAGATTCGGCTCATCAAATTTTGATAAAACTTTAAAAGCACACAATTACAAGAGCCTGCTACTGGGAACTAACTGAATTCATAAAGAAACAGTGTTTCAGTTCGTTAAAATGTTGCTCTATCTTGAATAACAAGCTTATTACATGCGAATCCTATTGGGAACCTACTGAATTCACCATGATACTTAGATTCCGTTCCTTAAAATGTTGCTATATATGGAAAATCACACTCATAGAAGCATGTCGCATTGGGAACTCACTGAATTCGCCTAGAAATTTTGATTTCATTCGTGAAATTTTTCTGTATCCCCAACAGTCCACTTATTATTACTGCGGCCTATTGGGAACTAAGTGAATTCACAAAGTTACTGAGATTCATCTCACGAAATTTTGATAAATCTTTAAAAGTACAAATATTACAAGAGCCTGCTACTGGGAACTAAATAAATTCGCAAAGAAACAGTGTTTCAGTTCGTTAAAAAGTTGCTCTATCTTGAATAACAAGCTTATTACATGTGAATCCTATTGGGAACCTACTGAATTCACCATGATACTTAGATTCCATTCCTTAAAATGTTACTATATATTGAAAAGCACACTCATACAAGTATGTCCCATTGGGACCTCATTGAATTCGTCTAGAAATTTTGATTTCATTCGTGAAAATTTTGCTATATCCCCAACAGTCAACTTATTACTACTGCGGCCTATTGGGAACTAAGTGAATTCACCAAGTTCCTGACATTCGGCTCACCAAATTTTGAGATATCTTTAAAAGTACACATATTACAAGAGCCTGCTACTGGGAACTAACTGAATTCACAAGAAACAGTGTTTCAGATTGTTAAAACTTTGCTCTGTCTTGAATAACAAGCTTATTACATGTGAATCCTATTGGGAACTTACTGAATTCACCATGATACTTAGATTCCGTTCGTGAAACTTTTGCTATATATTGAAAAGCACACTCATACAAGCATGTCCCATTTGGAACTCACTGAATTCGCCTAGAAATTTTGATTCCATTCGCGAAAATTTTTCTATATCTCTCACAGTCCACTTATTACTACTGCGGCCGATTTGGAACTACCCGAATTCAGGAAGTTACTGAGATTCGGCTCACCAAATTTTGATAAATCTTTAAAGTACACATATTACAAGAGCCTGATACTGGGAACTAACTGAATCCACAAAGAAACACTGTTTCAGTTCGTTAAAACGTTGCTCTATCTTGAATAACTAGCTTATTACTTGCGAATCCTATTGGAGATCTACTGAATTCACGATGATACTTAGATTCCGTTCCTTAAAATGTTGCTATATATTGAAAAGCACACTCATATAAGCATGTCCCATAGGGAACTCACTGAAGTCGCCTAGAAATTTTGATTCCATTCGTGAAAATTTTTCTATATCCCCAACAGTCAACTTATTACTACTGCGGCCTATTTGGAACTAAGTGAATTCACCAAATTCCTGACATTAGGCTCAACAAATTTTTAGAACTCTTTAAAAGTACACATATTACAAGAGCCTGCTACTGGGAACTAACTGAATTCACAAAGAAACAGTGTTTCAGTTCGTTAAAACGTTGCTCTATCTTGAAAAACAAGCTTATTACATGCGAATCCTATTGGGAACCTACTGAATTCACCATGATACTTAGATTCCGTTCCTTAAAATGTTGCTATATATTGAAAAGCACCCTCATACAAGCATGTCCCATTGGGAACTCACTGAATTCGCTTAGAAATTTTGATTCCATTCGTGAAAATTTTTCGATATCCTGAACAGTCCACTTATTACTACTGTGGCCTATTTGAAACTACTCGAATTCACGAAGTTACTGAGATTCGGCTCACCAAATTTTGATAAATCTTTAAAAGCACACAATTACAAGAGCCTGCTACTGGGAACTAACTGAATTCACAAAAAAATAGTGTTTCAGTTCGTTAAAACGTTGCTCTATCTTGAATAACAAGCTTATTACATGCGAATCCTATTGGGAACCCACTGAATTCACCATGATACTTAGATTCCGTTCCTTAAAATGTTGCTATATATTGAAAAGCACACTCATACAAGCATGTCCCATTGGGAACTCACTGAATTCGCATAGAAATTTTCATTCCATTCGTGAAAATTTTTCGATATCCCGAACAGTCCACTTATTACTACTGCGGACTACTGGGAACTAACCGAATTCACCAATTTACTGAGGTTCGGCTCACCAAATTTTGATAAATCTTTAAAAGTAGACGTATCACAAGAGCCTGCTCCTGGGAACTCACTGAATTCACAAAGAAACAGTGTTTCAGTTCGTTAAAACCTTGCTCTATCTTGAACAACAAGCTTATTACATGCGAATCCTATTGGGAACCTACTGAATTCACCATGATACTTAGATTCTGTTCCTAAAATGTTGCTATATATTGAAAAGCTCGCACATACAATCATGTCCCATTGGGAACTCACTAAATTCGCCTAGAAATTTTGATTCCATTCGTGAAAATTTTTCTATATACCGAACACTCCATTTATTACTACTGCGGGCTATTGGGAACTACCCGAATTCACGAAGTTACTGAGATTCGGCTCATCAAATTTTGATAAAACATTAAAAGCACACAATTATAAGAGCCTGCTACTGGGAACTAACTGAATTCACAAAGAAGTGTGTTTCAGTTCGTTAAAATGTTGCTCTATCTTGAATAACAAGCTTATTACATGCGAATCCTATTGGGAACCTACTGAATTCACCATGATACTTAGATTCCGTTCTTTAAAATGTTGCTATATATGGAAAATCACACTCATAGAAGCATGTCCCATTGGGAACTCACTGAATTCGCCTAGAAATTTTGATTTCATTCGTGAAATTTTTCTATATCCCCAACAGTCCACTTATTACTACTGCGGCCTATTGGGAACTAAGTGAATTCACAAAGTTACTGAGATTCATCTCACGAAATTTTGATAAATCTTTAAAAGTACAAATATTACAAGAGCCTGCTACTGGGAACTAAATAAATTCGCAAAGAAACAGTGTTTCAGTTCGTTAAAACGTTGCTCTATCTTGAATAACAAGCTTATTACATACGAATCCTATTGGGAACCTACTGAATTCACCATGATACTTAGATTCCGTTCCTTAAAATGTTACTATATATTGAAAAGCACACTCTTACAAGCATGTCCCATTGGGACCTCATTGAATTCGTCTAGAAATTTTGATTTCATTCGTGAACATTTTTCTATATCCCGAACAGTCCACTTATTACTACTGAGCCCTATTGGGAAGAAAATGAATTCACCATGTATCTGAGATTCTGCTCACCAAATTTTGATAAATCTTTAAAAGCATAAAATTACAAGAGCCTGCTCCTGGGAACTAACTGAATTCACAAAGAAACAGTGTTTCAGTTCGTTAAAACTTTGCTCTGTCTTGAATAACAAGCTTATTACATGTGAATCCTATTGGGAACTTACTGAATTCACCATGATACTTAGATTCCGTTCGTGAAACTTTTGCTATATATTGAAAAGCACACTCATACAAGCATGTCCCATTTGGAACTCACTGAATTCGCCGAGAAATTTTGATTCCATTCGCGAAAATTTTTCTATATCTCTCACAGTCCCCTTATTACTACTGCGGCTGATTTGGAACTACCCGAATTCAGGAAGTTACTGAGATTCGGCTCACCAAATTTTGATAAATTTAAAGTACACATATTACAAGAGCCTGATACTGGGAACTAACTGAATCCACAAAGAAACACTTTTTCGGTTCGTTAAAACGTTGCTCTATCTTGAATAACTAGCTTATTACTTGCGAATACTATTGGAGATCTACTGAATTCACGATGATACTTAGATTCCGTTCCTTAAAATGTTGCTATATATTGAAAAGCACACTCATATAAGCATGTCCCATTGGGAACTCACTGAACTCGCCTAGAAATTTTCATTCCATTCGTGAAAATTTTTCTATATCCCTAACAGTCCACTTATTACTACTGCGGCCTATTGGGAACTAAGTGAATTCACAAAGTTACTGAGATTCGGCTCACCAAATTTTGAGAAATCTTTAAAAGTACACATATTACAAGAGCCTGCTACTGGGAACTGACTGAATTAACAAGGAAACAGTGTTTCAGTTCGTTGAAACGTTGCTCTGTCTTGAATAACAAGCTTATTACATGCCAATCCTACTGGGAACATAGTGAATTCACCATGATACTTAGATTCCGTTCGTTAAACTGTTGCTATATATTGAAAAGCACACTCATACAAGCATGTCCCACTGGGAACTCATTGAATTCGACTAGAAATTTTGATTCCATTCGTGAAAATTTTTCTATATCCCGAACAGTCCACTTATTACTCCTGCGGCCTATTGGTAACTAACTGAATTCACCAAGTTCCTGACATTCGGCTCACCAAAGTTTGATAAATCTTTAAAAGTACACATATTACAAGACCTGATACTGGGAACTAACTGAATTCACAAAGAAACAGTGTTTCAGTTCGTTAAAACATTGCTCTATCTTGAATAACAAGCTTATTACATGCGAATCCTATTGGGAACCTACTGAATTTACCATGATACTTAGATTCCGTTCCTTAAAATGTTGCTATATATTGAAAAGCACACTCATACAAGCATGTCCCATTGAGAACTCTCTGAATTCGCCTATAAATTTTGATTCCATTCGTGAAAATTTTTCGATATCCCGAACATCCTCTTATTACTACTGCGGCCTATTTGGAACTACACGAATTCACGAAGTTACTGAGATTCGGCTCACCTAATTTTGATAAATCGTTAAAAGCACACAATTTCAAGAGCCTGCTACTGGGAACTATCTGAATTCACAAAGAAGCAGTGTTTCAGTTCGTTAAAACGTTGCTCTATCTTGAATAACAAGCTTATTACATGCGAATCCTATTGGGAACGTACTGAATTCACCATGATACTTAGATTCTGTTCCTTAAAATGTTGCTATATATTGAAAAGCACATTCATACAAGAATGTCCCATTGGGAACTCACTGAATTCGCCTAGAAATTTTGATTCCATTCGTGAAAATTTTTCTAAATCCCGAATAGTCCACTTATTACTACTGAGCCCTATTGGGAAGAAACTGAATTCAACAAGTATCTGAGATTCTGCTCACCAAATTTTGATAAATCATTAAAAGCACAAAATTACAAGAGCCTGGTACTTGGAACTAACAGAATTCACAAGGAATCAGTGTTTCAGTTCGTTAAAACGTTGCTCTATCTTCAATAACAAGCTTATTACATGCGAATCCTATTGGGAACCTACTGAATTCACCATGATACTTAGATTCTGTTCCTTAAAATGTTGCTATATATTGAAAAGCACATTCATACAAGAATGTCCCATTGGGAACACACTGAATTCGCCTAGAAATTTTGATTCCATTCGTGAACATTTTTCTATATCCCGAATAGTCCACTTATTACTACTGAGCCCTATTGGGAAGAAAATGAATTCACCATGTATCTGAGATTCTGCTCACCAAATTTTGATAAATCTTTAAAAGCATAAAATTACAAGAGCCTGTTCCTGGGAACTAACTGAATTCACAAAGAAACAGTGTTTCAGTTCGTTAAAACTTTGCTCTATCTTGAATAACAAGCTTATTACATGCGAATCCTTTTGGGAACCTACTGAATTCACCTTGATATTTAGATTCCGTTCCTTAATATGTTGCTATATATTGAAAAGCACACGCATACAAGCATGTTCCATTGGGAACTCACTGAATTCGCCTAGAAATTTGGTTCGATTCGTGAAAATTTTTCTATATCCCCAAAAGTCCACTTATTACTACTGCGGCCTATTGCGAACTAAGTGAATTCACAAAGTTCCTGACATTCGGCTCACCAAATTTTGAGAAATCTTTAAAAGCACAAAATTACAAGAGCCTGGTACTTGGAACTAACTGAATTCACAAAGAAACAGTGTTTCAGTTCGTTAAAACGTTGCTCTATCTTGAATAACATGCTTATTACATGCGATTCCTATTGGGAACCTACTGAATTCACCATGATACTTAGATTCCGTTCCTTAAGATGTTGCTATATATTGAAAAGCACACTCATACAAGCATGTCCCATTGGGAACACACTGAATTTGCCTAGAAATTTAGATTCCATTAGTGAAAATTTTTCTATATCCCGAACAGTCCAATTATTACTACTGAGCCCTATTGGGAAAAAACTGATTTCACCAAGTATCTGAGAATCGGCTCAACAAATTTTGATAAACCTTTAAAATATACATATTACAAGAGCCTGCTACTGGGAACTAACTAAATTAACAAAGAAACAGTGTTTAAGTTCGTTAAAAAGTTGCTCTATCTTGAATAACAAGTTTATTACATGCGAATCCTATTGGACAACTACTGAATTCACCATGATACTTAGAATCCGTTCCTTAAAATGTTTCTATATATTGAAAAGCACACTCATACAAGCATGTCCATTGGGAACTCACTGAATTCGCCTAGAAATTTTGATTCCATTCGTGAAAATTTTTCTATATCCAGAACAGTCCACTTATTACTACTGCGGCCTATTTGGAACTACACGAATTCACGAAGTTACTGAGATTCGGCTCACCAAATTTTGATGAGTCTTTAAAAGTACACATATTACATGAGCCTGCTACTGGGAACTAACTGAATTTACAAAGAAACAGTGTTTCAGTTCGTTAAAACGTTGCTCTATCTTGAATAAAGTTTATTACTTGCGAATCCTATTGGAGAACTACTGAATTCACCATGTTACTTAGATTCCGTTCCTTAAAATGTTGCTATATATTGAAAAGCACACTCATACAAGCATGTCCCATTGGGAACTCACTGAATTCGCCTAGAAATTTTGATTCCATTCGTGAAAATTTTTCTATATCCCCAACAGTCCACTTATTACTACTGCGGCCTATTGGGAACTAAGTGAATTCACCAAGTTCCTGACATTCGGCTCACCAAATTTTGAGAAATCTTTAAAAGTATTCATATTACAAGAGCCTGCTACTGGGAACTAACTGAATTCACAAAGAAACATGGTTTCAGTTCGTTAAAACGTTGCTCTATCTTGTATAACAAGCTTATTACTTGCGAATCCTATTGGGAACCTATTGAATTCATCATGATACTTAGATTCCGTTCCTTAAAATGTTGCTATATATTGAAAAGCACACTCATACAACATGTTCCATTGGGAACTCACTGAATTCGCCTAGAAATTTTGATTCCATTCCTGAAAATTTTTCTATATCCCGAACAGTCCAATTATTACTACTGAGCCCTATTGGGAAAAAACTGATTTCACCCAGTATCTGAGAATCGGCTCAACAAATTTTGATAAACCTTTAAAAGTATACATATTACAAGAGCCTGCTACTGGGAACTAACTAAATTCACAAAGAAACAGTGTTTGAGTTCGTTAAAACGTTGCTCTATCTTGAATATCAAGCTTATTACTTGT
Source organism: Rattus norvegicus (assembly GCF_021556685.1). Lineage (NCBI taxonomy): Eukaryota > Metazoa > Chordata > Mammalia > Rodentia > Muridae > Rattus > Rattus norvegicus. The sequence continues at coordinate 1,308,347 of NC_141540.1, read as the reverse complement.
GAATCCTATTGGGACCTATTGAATTCACCATGATACTTAGATTCCACTCCTTAAAATATTCCTATATATTGAAAAGCACAATCATACAAGCTAGTCCCATTGGGAACTCCCTGAATTCGACTAGAAATTTTGATTCCATTCCTGAAAATTTTTCTATATCCCGAACAGTCCACTTATTACTACTGCGCCCTATTGGTAACTAACTGAATTCAATAAGTTCCTGACATTCTGCTCACCAAAGATTGATAAATCTTTAAAAGTACACATATTAAAAACCTGCTACTGGGAACTAACTGAATTCACAAAGAGACAGTGTTTCAGTTCGTTAAAATGTTGCTCTATCTTGATTAACAAGCTTATTACATGCCAATCCTATTGGGAAACTATTGAATTCACCATGATACTTAGATTCTGTTCCTTAAAATGTTGCTATATATTGAAAAGCACATTCATACAAGAATGTCCCATTGGGAACACACTGAATTCGCCTAGAAATTTTGATTCCATTCGTGAACATTTTTCTATATCCCGAACAGTCCACTTATTACTACTGAGCCCTATTGGGAAGAAAATGAATTCACCATGTATCTGAGATTCTGCTCACCAAATTTTGATAAATCTTTAAAAGCATAAAATTACAAGAGCCTGCTCCTGGGAACTAACTGAATTCACAAAGAAACAGTGTTTCAGTTCGTTAAAACTTTGCTCTATCTTGAATAACAAGCTTATTACATGCGAATCCTTTTGGGAACCTACTGAATTCACCTTGATATTTAGATTCCGTTCCTTAATATGTTGCTATATATTGAAAAGCACATGCATACAAGCATGTTCCATTGGGAACTCACTGAATTCGCCTAGAAATTTTGATTCGATTCGTGAAATTTTTTCTATATCCCCAACAGTCCACTTATTACTACTGCGGCCTATTGCGAACTAAGTGAATTCACAAAGTTCCTGACATTCGGCTCACCAAATTTTGAGAAATCTTTAAAAGCACAAAATTACAAGAGCCTAGTACTTGGAACTAACTGAATTCACAAAGAAACAGTGTTTCAGTTCGTTAAAACGTTGCTCTATCTTGAATAACAAGCTTATTACATGCGATTCCTATTGGGAACATACTGAATTCACCATGATACTTAGATTCCGTTCCTTAAGATGTTGCTATATATTGAAAAGCACACGCATACAAGCATGTCCCATTGGGAACACACTGAATTTGCCTAGAAATTTTGATTCCATTGGTGAAAATTTTTCTATATCCCGAACAGTCCAATTATTACTACTGAGCCCTATTGGGAAAAAACTGATTTCACCAAGTATCTGAGAATCGGCTCAACAAATTTTGATAAACCTTTAAAATATACATATTACAAGAGCCTGCTACTGGGAACTAACTAAATTAACAAAGAAACAGTGTTTCAGTTCGTTAAAACGTTGCTCTATCTTGATTAACAAGCTTATTACATGCGAATCCTATTGGGAAACTATTGAATTCACCATGATACTTAGATCCGTTCCTTTAAATGTTGCTATATATTGAAAAGCACACTCATACAAGCATGTCCCATTGGGAACTCCCTGAATTCGCCTAGAAATTTTGATTTCATTCGTGAAAATATTTCTATATCCCGAACAGTCCAATTATTACTACTGAGCCCTATTGGGAAGAAACTGAATTCACCATGTATCTGAGATTCTGCTCACCAAATTTTGATAAATCTTTAAAAGCATAAAATTACAAGAGCCTGCTACTTGGAACTAACTGAATCTACAAAGAAACAGTGTTTAAGTTCGTTAAAAAGTTGCTCTATCTTGAATAACAAATTTATTACATGCGAATCCTATTGGAAAACTACTGAATTCACCATGATACTTAGAATCCGTTCCTTAAAATGTTTCTATATATTGAAAAGCACACTCATACAAGCATGCCCCATTGGGAACTCACTGAATTCGCCTAAAAATTTTGATTCCATTCGTGAAAATTTTTCTATATCCAGAGCAGTCCACTTATTACTACTGCGGCCTATTTGGAACTACACGAATTCACGAAGTTACTGAGATTCGGCTCACCAAATTTTGATGAGTCTTTAAAAGTACACATATTACAAGAGCCTGCTACTGGGAACTAACTGAATTTACAAAGAAACAGTGTTTCAGTTCGTTAAAACGTTGCTCTATCTTGAATAAAGGTTATTACATGCGAATCCTATTGGAGATCTACTGAATTCACCATGATACTTCGATTCCGTTCCTTAAAATGTTGCTATATATTGAAAAGCACACTCATACAAGCATGTCCCATTGGGAACTCACTGAATTCGCCTAGAAATTTTGATTCCATTCGTGAAAATTTTTCTATATCCCGAACAGTCCACTTATTACTACTGCGGCCTATTGGGAACTAAGTGAATTCACCAAGTTCCTGACATTCGGCTCACCAAATTTTGAGAAATCTTTAAAAGTATTCATATTACAAGAGCCTGCTACTGGGAACTAACTGAATTCACAAAGAAACATGGTTTCAGTTCATTAAAACGTTGCTCTATCTTGTATAACAAGCTTATTACTTGCGAATACTATTGGGACCTATTGAATTCATCATGATACTTAGATTCCGTTCCTTAAAATGTTGCTATATATTGAAAAGCACACTCATAGAAGCATGTTCCATTGGGAACTCACTGAATTCGCCTTGAAATTTTGATTCCATTCCTGAAAATTTTTCTATATCCCGAACTGTCCACTTATTACTACTGCGACCTATTGGTAACTAAGTGAATTCACAAAGTTCCTGACATTCTGCTCACCAAAGATTGATAAATCTTTAAAAGTACACATATTACAAGACATGCTACTGGGAACTAACTGAATTCACAAAGAAACAGTGTTTCAGTTCGTTAAAACGTTGCTCTATCTTGATTAACAAGCTTATTACATGCGAATCCTATTGGGAAACTATTGAATTCACCATGATACTTAGATCCGTTCCTTTAAATGTTGCTATATATTGAAAAGCACACTCATACAAGCATGTCCCATTGGGAACTCCCTGAATTCGCCTAGAAATTTTGATTTCATTCGTGAAAATATTTCTATATCCCGAACAGTCCAATTATTACTACTGAGCCCTATTGGGAAGAAACTGAATTCACCATGTATCTGAGATTCTGCTCACCAAATTTTGATAAATCTTTAAAAGCATAAAATTACAAGAGCCTGCTACTTGGAACTAACTGAATCTACAAAGAAACAGTGTTTAAGTTCGTTAAAAAGTTGCTCTTTCTTGAAAAACAAGTTTATTACATGCGAATCCTATTGGAAAACTACTGAATTCACCATGATACTTAGAATCCGTTCCTTAAATTGTTTCTATATATTGAAAAGCACACTCATACAAGCATGTCCCATTGGGAACTCACTGAATTCGCCTAAAAATGTTGATTCCATTCGTGAAAATTTTTCTATATCCAGAACAGTCCACTTATTACTACTGCGGCCTATTTGGAACTACACGAATTCACGAAGTTATTGAGATTCGGCTCACCAAATTTTGATGAGTCTTTAAAAGTACACATATTACAAGAGCCTGCTACTGGGAACTAACTGAATTTACAAAGAAACAGTGTTTCAGTTCGTTAAAACGTTGCTCTATCTTGAATAAAGTTTATTACATGCGAATCCTATTGGAGATCTACTGAATTCACCATGATACTTAGATTCCGTTCCTTAAAATGTTGCTATATATTGAAAAGCACACTCATACAAGCATGTCCCATTGGGAACTCACTGAATTCGCCTAGAAATTTTGATTCCATTCGTGAAAATTTTTCTATATCCCCAACAGTCCACTTATTACTACTGCGGTCTATTGGGAACTAAGTGAATTCACCAAGTTCCTGACATTCGGCTCACCAAATTTTGAGAAATCTTTAAAAGTATTCATATTACAAGAGCCTGCTACTGGGAACTAACTGAATTCACAAAGAAACATGGTTTCAGTTCGTTAAAACGTTGCTCTATCTTGTATAACAAGCTTATTACTTGCGAATCCTATTGGGAACCTATTGAATTCATCATGATACTTAGATTCCGTTCCTTAAAATGTTGCTATATTGAAAAGCACACTCATACAAGCATGTTCCATTGGGAACTCACTGAATTCGCCTAGAAATTTTGATTCCATTCCTGAAAATTTTTCTATATCCCGAACAGTCCAATTATTACTACTGAGCCCTATTGGGAAAAAACTGATTTCACCCAGTATCTGAGAATCGGCTCAACAAATTTTGATAAACCTTTAAAAGTATACATATTACAAGAGCCTGCTACTGGGAACTAACTAAATTCACAAAGAAACAGTGTTTGAGTTCGTTAAAACGTTGCTCTATCTTGAATAACAAGCTTATTACTTGCGAATCCTATTGGGACCTATTGAATTCACCATGATACTTAGATTCCACTCCTTAAAATGTTCCTATATATTGAAAAGCACAATCATACAAGCTAGTCCCATTGGGAACTCCCTGAATTCGACTAGAAATTTTGATTCCATTCCTGAAAATTTTTCTATATCCCGAACAGTCCACTTATTACTACTGCGCCCTATTGGTAACTAAGTGAATTCAAAAAGTTCCTGACATTCTGCTCACCAAAGATTGATAAATCTTTAAAAGTACACATATTAAAAACCTGCTACTGGGAACTAACTGAATTCACAAAGAGACAGTGTTTCAGTTCGTTAAAATGTTGCTCTATCTTGATTAACAAGCTTATTACATGCGAATCCTATTGGGAAACTATTGAATTCACCATGATACTTAGATTCTGTTCCTTAAAATGTTGCTATATATTGAAAAGCACATTCATACAAGAATGTCCCATTGGGAACACACTGAATTCGCCTAGAAATTTTGATTCCATTCGTGAACATTTTTCTATATCCCGAACAGTCCACTTATTACTACTGAGCCCTATTGGGAAGAAAATGAATTCACCATGTATCTGAGATTCTGCTCACCAAATTTTGATAAATCTTTAAAAGCATAAAATTACAAGAGCCTGCTCCTGGGAACTAACTGAATTCACAAAGAAACAGTGTTTCAGTTCGTTAAAACTTTGCTCTATCTTGAATAACAAGCTTATTACATGCGAATCCTTTTGGGAACCTACTGAATTCACCTTGATATTTAGATTCCGTTCCTTAATATGTTGCTATATATTGAAAAGCACATGCATACAAGCATGTTCCATTGGGAACACACTGAATTCGCCTAGAAATTTTGATTCGATTCGTGAAAATTTTTCTATATCCCCAACAGTCCACTTATTACTACTGCGGCCTATTGCGAACTAAGTGAATTCACAAAGTTCCTGACATTCGGCTCACCAAATTTTGAGAAATCTTTAAAAGCACAAAATTACAAGAGCCTGGTACTTGGAACTAACTGAATTCACAAAGAAACAGTGTTTCAGTTCGTTAAAACGTTGCTCTATCTTGAATAACAAGCTTATTACATGCGATTCCTATTGGGAACCTACTGAATTCACCATGATACTTAGATTCCGTTCCTTAAGATGTTGCTATATATTGAAAAGCACACGCATACAAGCATGTCCCATTGGGAACACACTGAATTTGCCTAGAAATTTTGATTCCATTGGTGAAAATTTTTCTATATCCCGAACAGTCCAATTATTACTACTGAGCCCTATTGGGAAAAAACTGATTTCACCAAGTATCTGAGAATCGGCTCAACAAATTTTGATAAACCTTTAAAATATACATATTACAAGAGCCTGCTACTGGGAACTAACTAAATTAACAAAGAAACAGTGTTTCAGTTCGTTAAAACGTTGCTCTATCTTGATTAACAAGCTTATTACATGCGAATCCTATTGGGAAACTATTGAATTCACCATGATACTTAGATCCGTTCCTTTAAATGTTGCTATATATTGAAAAGCACACTCATACAAGCATGTCCCATTGGGAACTCCCTGAATTCGCCTAGAAATTTTGATTTCATTCGTGAAAATATTTCTATATCCCGAACAGTCCAATTATTACTACTGAGCCCTATTGGGAAGAAACTGAATTCACCATGTATCTGAGATTCTGCTCACCAAATTTTGATAAATCTTTAAAAGCATAAAATTACAAGAGCCTGCTACTTGGAACTAACTGAATCTACAAAGAAACAGTGTTTAAGTTCGTTAAAAAGTTGCTCTATCTTGAATAACAAATTTATTACATGCGAATCCTATTGGAAAACTACTGAATTCACCATGATACTTAGAATCCGTTCCTTAAAATGTTTCTATATATTGAAAAGCACACTCATACAAGCATGCCCCATTGGGAACTCACTGAATTCGCCTAAAAATTTTGATTCCATTCGTGAAAATTTTTCTATATCCAGAGCAGTCCACTTATTACTACTGCGGCCTATTTGGAACTACACGAATTCACGAAGTTACTGAGATTCGGCTCACCAAATTTTGATGAGTCTTTAAAAGTACACATATTACAAGAGCCTGCTACTGGGAACTAACTGAATTTACAAAGAAACAGTGTTTCAGTTCGTTAAAACGTTGCTCTATCTTGAATAAAGGTTATTACATGCGAATCCTATTGGAGATCTACTGAATTCACCATGATACTTCGATTCCGTTCCTTAAAATGTTGCTATATATTGAAAAGCACACTCATACAAGCATGTCCCATTGGGAACTCACTGAATTCGCCTAGAAATTTTGATTCCATTCGTGAAAATTTTTCTATATCCCGAACAGTCCACTTATTACTACTGCGGCCTATTGGGAACTAAGTGAATTCACCAAGTTCCTGACATTCGGCTCACCAAATTTTGAGAAATCTTTAAAAGTATTCATATTACAAGAGCCTGCTACTGGGAACTAACTGAATTCACAAAGAAACATGGTTTCAGTTCATTAAAACGTTGCTCTATCTTGTATAACAAGCTTATTACTTGCGAATACTATTGGGACCTATTGAATTCATCATGATACTTAGATTCCGTTCCTTAAAATGTTGCTATATATTGAAAAGCACACTCATAGAAGCATGTTCCATTGGGAACTCACTGAATTCGCCTTGAAATTTTGATTCCATTCCTGAAAATTTTTCTATATCCCGAACTGTCCACTTATTACTACTGCGACCTATTGGTAACTAAGTGAATTCACAAAGTTCCTGACATTCTGCTCACCAAAGATTGATAAATCTTTAAAAGTACACATATTACAAGACATGCTACTGGGAACTAACTGAATTCACAAAGAAACAGTGTTTCAGTTCGTTAAAACGTTGCTCTATCTTGATTAACAAGCTTATTACATGCGAATCCTATTGGGAAACTATTGAATTCACCATGATACTTAGATCCGTTCCTTTAAATGTTGCTATATATTGAAAAGCACACTCATACAAGCATGTCCCATTGGGAACTCCCTGAATTCGCCTAGAAATTTTGATTTCATTCGTGAAAATATTTCTATATCCCGAACAGTCCAATTATTACTACTGAGCCCTATTGGGAAGAAACTGAATTCACCATGTATCTGAGATTCTGCTCACCAAATTTTGATAAATCTTTAAAAGCATAAAATTACAAGAGCCTGCTACTTGGAACTAACTGAATCTACAAAGAAACAGTGTTTAAGTTCGTTAAAAAGTTGCTCTTTCTTGAAAAACAAGTTTATTACATGCGAATCCTATTGGAAAACTACTGAATTCACCATGATACTTAGAATCCGTTCCTTAAATTGTTTCTATATATTGAAAAGCACACTCATACAAGCATGTCCCATTGGGAACTCACTGAATTCGCCTAAAAATGTTGATTCCATTCGTGAAAATTTTTCTATATCCAGAGCAGTCCACTTATTACTACTGCGGCCTATTTGGAACTACACGAATTCACGAAGTTATTGAGATTCGGCTCACCAAATTTTGATGAGTCTTTAAAAGTACACATATTACAAGAGCCTGCTACTGGGAACTAACTGAATTTACAAAGAAACAGTGTTTCAGTTCGTTAAAACGTTGCTCTATCTTGAATAAAGTTTATTACATGCGAATCCTATTGGAGATCTACTGAATTCACCATGATACTTAGATTCCGTTCCTTAAAATGTTGCTATATATTGAAAAGCACACTCATACAAGCATGTCCCATTGGGAACTCACTGAATTCGCCTAGAAATTTTGATTCCATTCGTGAAAATTTTTCTATATCCCCAACAGTCCACTTATTACTACTGCGGTCTATTGGGAACTAAGTGAATTCACCAAGTTCCTGACATTCGGCTCACCAAATTTTGAGAAATCTTTAAAAGTATTCATATTACAAGAGCCTGCTACTGGGAACTAACTGAATTCACAAAGAAACATGGTTTCAGTTCGTTAAAACGTTGCTCTATCTTGTATAACAAGCTTATTACTTGCGAATCCTATTGGGAACCTATTGAATTCATCATGATACTTAGATTCCGTTCCTTAAAATGTTGCTATATTGAAAAGCACACTCATACAAGCATGTTCCATTGGGAACTCACTGAATTCGCCTAGAAATTTTGATTCCATTCCTGAAAATTTTTCTATATCCCGAACAGTCCAATTATTACTACTGAGCCCTATTGGGAAAAAACTGATTTCACCCAGTATCTGAGAATCGGCTCAACAAATTTTGATAAACCTTTAAAAGTATACATATTACAAGAGCCTGCTACTGGGAACTAACTAAATTCACAAAGAAACAGTGTTTGAGTTCGTTAAAACGTTGCTCTATCTTGAATAACAAGCTTATTACTTGCGAATCCTATTGGGACCTATTGAATTCACCATGATACTTAGATTCCACTCCTTAAAATGTTCCTATATATTGAAAAGCACAATCATACAAGCTAGTCCCATTGGGAACTCCCTGAATTCGACTAGAAATTTTGATTCCATTCCTGAAAATTTTTCTATATCCCGAACAGTCCACTTATTACTACTGCGCCCTATTGGTAACTAAGTGAATTCAAAAAGTTCCTGACATTCTGCTCACCAAAGATTGATAAATCTTTAAAAGTACACATATTAAAAACCTGCTACTGGGAACTAACTGAATTCACAAAGAGACAGTGTTTCAGTTCGTTAAAATGTTGCTCTATCTTGATTAACAAGCTTATTACATGCGAATCCTATTGGGAAACTATTGAATTCACCATGATACTTAGATTCTGTTCCTTAAAATGTTGCTATATATTGAAAAGCACATTCATACAAGAATGTCCCATTGGGAACACACTGAATTCGCCTAGAAATTTTTATTCCATTCGTGAACATTTTTCTATATCCCGAACAGTCCACTTATTACTACTGAGCCCTATTGGGAAGAAAATGAATTCACCATGTATCTGAGATTCTGCTCACCAAATTTTGATAAATCTTTAAAAGCATAAAATTACAAGAGCCTGCTCCTGGGAACTAACTGAATTCACAAAGAAACAGTGTTTCAGTTCGTTAAAACTTTGCTCTATCTTGAATAACAAGCTTATTACATGCGAATCCTTTTGGGAACCTACTGAATTCACCTTGATATTTAGATTCCGTTCCTTAATATGTTGCTATATATTGAAAAGCACATGCATACAAGCATGTTCCATTGGGAACACACTGAATTCGCCTAGAAATTTTGATTCGATTCGTGAAAATTTTTCTATATCCCCAACAGTCCACTTATTACTACTGCGGCCTATTGCGAACTAAGTGAATTCACAAAGTTCCTGACATTCGGCTCACCAAATTTTGAGAAATCTTTAAAAGCACAAAATTACAAGAGCCTGGTACTTGGAACTAACTGAATTCACAAAGAAACAGTGTTTCAGTTCGTTAAAACGTTGCTCTATCTTGAATAACAAGCTTATTACATGCGATTCCTATTGGGAACCTACTGAATTCACCATGATACTTAGATTCCGTTCCTTAAGATGTTGCTATATATTGAAAAGCACACGCATACAAGCATGTCCCATTGGGAACACACTGAATTTGCCTAGAAATTTTGATTCCATTGGTGAAAATTTTTCTATATCCCGAACAGTCCAATTATTACTACTGAGCCCTATTGGGAAAAAACTGATTTCACCAAGTATCTGAGAATCGGCTCAACAAATTTTGATAAACCTTTAAAATATACATATTACAAGAGCCTGCTACTGGGAACTAACTAAATTAACAAAGAAACAGTGTTTCTGTTCGTTAAAACGTTGCTCTATCTTGAATAACAAGCTTATTACTTGTGAATCCTATTGGGACCTATTGAATTCACTATGATACTTAGATTCCGTTCCTTAAAATGTTCCTATATATTGAAAAGCACAATCATACTAGCATGTCCCATGGGGAACTCCCTGAATTCGCCTAGAAATTTTGATTCCATTCCTGAAAATTTTTCTATATCCCAAACAGTCCAATTATTACTACTGAGCCCTATTGGGAAGAAACTGAATTCACCAAGTATCTGAGATTCTGCTCAACAAATTTTGATAAATCTTTAAAAGCACAAAATTACAAGAGCCTGGTACTTGGAACTAACTGAATTCACAAAGAAACAGTGTTTCAGTTCGTTAAAACGTTGCTCTATCTTGAATAACAAGCTTATTACGTGCGAATCCTATTGGGAGCCTACTGAATTCACCATGATACTTAGATTCCGTTCCTTAAAATGTTGGTATATATTGAAAAGCACACTCATACAAGCATGTCCCATTGGGAACTCACTGAATTCGCCTAGAAATTTTGATTCCATTCCTGAAAATTTTTCTATATCCCGAACAGTCCACTTATTACTACTGCGACCTATTGGTAACTAAGTGAATTCACAAAGTTCCTGACATTCTGCTCACCAAAGATTGATAAATCTTTAAAAGTACACATATTACAAGACATGCTACTGGGAACTAACTGAATTCACAAAGAAACAGTGTTTCAGTTCGTTAAAACGTTGCTCTATCTTGATTAACAAGCTTCTTACATGCGAATCCTATTGGGAAACTATTGAATTCACCATGATACTTAGATCCGTTCCTTTAAGTGTTGCTATATATTGAAAAGCACACTCATACAAGCATGTCCCATTGGGAACTCTCTGAATTCGCCTAGAAATTTTGATTTCATTCGTGAAAATATTTCTATATCCCGAACAGTCCAATTATTACTACTGAGCCCTATTGGGAAGAAACTGAATTCACCATGTATCTGAGATTATGCTCACCAAAGATTGATAAATCTTTAAAAGCATAAAATTACAAGAGCCTGCTACTTGGAACTAACTGAATCCACAAAGAAACAGGGTTTCAGTTCGTTAAACGTTGCTGTATCTTGAATAACAAGCTTATTACATACGCATCCTATTGGAAAACTACTGAATTCACCATGATACTTAGAATCCGTTCCTTAAAATGTTTCTATATATTGAAAAGCACACTCATACAAGCATGTCCCACTGGGAAATCACTGAACTCGCCAAAAAATATTGATTCCATTCGTGAAAATTTTTCTATATCCCGAACTGTCCACTTATTACTACTGTGGCCTATTTGGAACTACACGAATTCACGAAGTTACTGAGATTCTGCTCCCCAAATTTTGATAAGTCTTTAAACGTACACATATTACAAGAGCCTGCTACTGGGAACTAACTGAATTTACAAAGAAACAGTGTTTCCGTTCGTTAAAACGTTGCTCTATCTTGAATAACAAGCTTATTACATGCGAATCCTATTGGAGATCTACTGAATTCACCATGATACTTAGATTCCCCCCTTAAAATGTTGCTATATATTGAAAAGCACACTCATACAAGCATGTACCATTGGAAACTCACTGAATTCGCCTAGAAATTTTGATTCCATTCGTGAACATTTTTCTATATCCCGATCAGTACACTTATTATTACTGAGGCCTATTAGGAACTACCAGAATTCACGAAGTTACTGAGATTCGGCTCAGGAAATTTTGATAAATCTTTAAAAGTACACATATTACAAGAGCCTGCTACTGAGAACTAACTAAATTCACAAAGAAACAGTGTTTGAGTACGTTAAAACGTTGCTCTATCTTGAATAACAAGCTTACTACTTGTGAATCCTATTGCGACCTACTGAATTCACAGCGATACTTAGATTCCGTTCCTTAAAATATTGCTATATATTGAAAAGCACACTAATACAAGCATGTCCCATTGGGAACTCACTGAATTCGCCTAGAAATTTTCATTCCATTGGTGAAAATTTTTCTATATCCCGAACAGTCCACTTATTACTACTGACCCCTATTGGGAAGAAACTGAATTCACGATGTATGTGAGATTCTGCTCCACAAATTTTGATAAATCTTTAAAAGTATACAAATTACAAGAGCCTGCTACTGGGAACTAACTGAATTTACAAAGAACAGTGCTTCAGTTCGTTAAAACGTTACTCTATCTTGAATAACAAGCTTACTAAATGCGAATACTATTGGGAACCTAGTGAATTCACCACGATACTTAGATTCCGTTCCTTAAAATATTGCTATATATTGAAAAGCACACTCATACAAGCATGTCCCATTGGGAACTCACTGAATTCGCCTAAAAATTTTGATTCCATTCGTGAAAATTTTTCTATATCCAGAACAGTCCACTTATTACTACTGCGGCCTATTTGGAACTACACGAATTCACGAATTTACTGAGATTCGGCTCACCAAATTTTGATGAGTCTTTAAAAGTACACATATTACAAGAGCCTGCTACTGGGAACTAACTGAATTTACAAAGAAACAGTGTTTCAGTTCGTTAAAACGTTGCTCTATCTTGAATAAAGGTTATTACATGCGAATCCTATTGGAGATCTACTGAATTCACCATGATACTTACATTCCGTTCCTTAAAATGTTGCTATATATTGAAAAGCACACTCATACAAGCATGTCCCATTGGGAACTCACTGAATTCGCCTAGAAATTTTGATTTCATTCGTGAAAATTTTTCTATATCCCCAACAGTCCACTTATTACTACTGCGGCCTATTGGGAACTAAGTGAATTCACCAAGTTACTGACATTCGGCTCACCAAATTTTGAGAAATCTTTAAAATTATTCATATTACAAGAGCCTGCTACTGGGAACTAACTGAATTCACAAAGAAACATGGTTTCAGTTCGTTAAAACGTTGCTCTATCTTGTATAACAAGCTTATTACTTGCGAATACTATTGGGACCTATTGAATTCACCATGATACTTAGATTCCGTTCCTTAAAATGTTGCTATATATTGAAAAGCACACTCATACAAGCATGTTCCATTGGGAACTCACTGAATTCGCCTAGAAATTTTGATTCCATTCCTGAAAATTTTTCTATATCCCGAACAGTCCAATTATTACTACTGAGCCCTATTGGGAAAAAACTGATTTCACCCAGTATCTGAGAATCGGCTCAACAAATTTTGATAAACCTTTAAAAGTATACATATTACAAGAGCCTGCTACTAGGAACTAACTAAATTCACAAAGAAACAGTGTTTGAGTTCGTTAAAACGTTGCTCTATCTTGAATATCAAGCTTATTACTTGCGAATCCTATTGGGACCTATTGAATTCACCATGATACTTAGATTCCACTCCTTAAAATGTTCCTATATATTGAAAAGCACAATCATACAAGCTAGTTCCATTGGGAACTCCCTGAATTCGCCTAGAAATTTTGATTCCATTCCTGAAAATTTTTCTATATCCCGAACAGTCCACTTATTACTACAGCGCCCTATTGGTAACTAAGTGAATTCAAAAAGTTCCTGACATTCTGCTCACCAAAGATTGATAAATCTTTAAAAGTACACATATTAAAAACCTGCTACTGGGAACTAACTTAATTCAAAAAGAGACAGTGTTTCAGTTCGTTAAAATGTTGCTCTATCTTGATTAACAAGCTTGTTACATGCGAATCCTATTGGGAAACTATTGAATTCACCATGATACTTAGATTCCGTTCTTTAAATGTTGCTATATGTTAACAGCACACTCATACAAGCATGTCCCATTGGGAACTCCCTGAATTCGCCAAGAAATTTTGATTCCATTCCTGAAAATTTTTCTATATCCCGAACAGTCCACTTATTACTACTGCGCCCTATTGGTAACTAAGTGAATTCACAAAGTTCCTGACATTCTGGTCACCAAAGATTGATAAATCTTTAAAAGCATAAAATTACAAGAGCCTGCTACTTTGAACTAACTGAATCCACAAAGAAACAGTGTTTCAGTTCGTTAAAACGTTGCTGTATCTTGAATAACAAGCATATTACATACGCATCCTATTGGAAAACTACTGAATTCACCATGATACTTAGAATCCGTTCCTTAAAATGTTTCTATATATTGAAAAGCACACTCATACAAGCATGTCCCACTGGGAACTCACTGAACTCGCCAAAAAATATTGATTCCATTCGTGAAAATTTTTCTATATCCCGAACTGTCCACTTATTACTACTGCGGCCTATTTGGAACTACACGAATTCACGAAGTTACTGAGATTCTGCTCACCAAATTTTGATAAGTCTTTAAACGTACACATATTACAAGAGCCTGCTACTGGGAACTAACTGAATTTACAAAGAAACAGTGTTTCAGTTCGTTAAAACGTTGCTCTATCTTGAATAACAAGCTTATTACATGCGAATCCTATTGGAGATCTACTGAATTCACCATGATACTTAGATTCCTTCCTTAAAATGTTGCTATATATTGAAAAGCACACTCATACAAGCATGTCCCATTGGAAATTCACTGCATTCGCCTAGAAATTTTGATTCCATTCGTGAACATTTTTCTATATCCCGTGAAGTACACTTATTATTACTGAGGCCTATTAGGAACTACCAGAATTCACGAAGTTACTGAGATTCGGCTCAGGAAATTTTGATAAATCTTTAAAAGTACACATATTACAAGAGCCTGCTACTGAGAACTAACTATATTCACAAAGAAACAGTGTTTGAGTACGTTAAAACGTTGCTCTATCTTGAATAACAAGCTTACTACTTGTGAATCCTATTGGGACCTACTGAATTCACAGCGATACTTAGATTCCGTTCCTTAAAATATTGCTATATATTGAAAAGCACACTAATACAAGCATGTCCCATTGGGAACTCACTGAATTCGCCTAGAAATTTTCATTCCATTCGTGAAAATTTTTCTATATCCCGAACAGTCCACTTATTACTACTGACCCCTATTGGGAAGAAACTGAATTCACGATGTATGTGAGATTCTGCTCCACAAATTTTGATAAATCTTTAAAAGTATACATATTACAAGAGCCTGCTACTGGGAACTAACTGAATTTACCAAGAACAGTGCTTCAGTTCGTTAAAACGTTGCTCTATCTTGAATAACAGGCTTATTACTTGCGAATCCTATTGGGACCTATTGAATTCACCATGATACTTAGATTCCACTCCTTAAAATGTACCTATATATTGAAAAGCACAATCATACAAGCTAGTCCCATTGGGAACTCCCTGATTTCGCCTAGAAATTTTGATTCCATTCCTGAAAATTTTTCTATATCCCGAACAGTCCACTTATTACTACTGCGCCCTATTGGTAACTAAGTGAATTCAAAAAGTTCCTGTAATTCTGCTCACCAAAGATTGATAAATCTTTAAAAGTACACATATTAAAAACCTGCTACTGGGAACTAACTGAATTCACAAAGAGACAGTGTTTCAGTTCGTTAAATTGTTGCTCTATCTTGATTAACATGCTTATTACATGCGAATCCTACTGGGAAACTATTGAATTCACCATGATACGTAGATTCCGTTCTTTAAATGTTGCTATATATTAACAGCACACTCATACAAGCATGTCCCATTGGGAACTCCCTGAATTCGCCTAGAAATTTTGATTCCATTCCTGAAAATTTTTCTATATCCCGAACAGTCCACTTATTACTACTGCGCCCTATTGGTAACTAAGTGAATTCACAAAGTTCCTGACATTCTGGTCACCAAAGATTGATAAATCTTTAAAAGCATAAAATTACAAGAGCCTGCTACTTGGAACTAACTGAATCCACAAAGAAACAGTGTTTCAGTTCGTTAAACGTTGCTGTATCTTGAATAACAAGCTTATTACATAGGCAACCTATTGGAAAACTACTGAATTCACCATGATACTTAGAATCCGTTCCTTAAAATGTTTCTATATATTGAAAAGCACACTCATACAAGCATGTCCCACAGGGAACTCACTGAACTCGCCAAAAAATATTGATTCCATTCGTGAAAATTTTTCTATATCCCGAACAGTCCACTTATTACTACTGCGGCCTATTTGGAACTACACGAATTCACGAATTTACTGAGATTCTGCTCACCAAATTTTGATAAGTCTTTAAACGTACACATATTACAAGAGCCTGCTACTGGGAACTAACTGAATTTACAAAGAAACAGTGTTTCCGTTCGTTAAAACGTTGCTCTATCTTGAATAACAAGCTTATTACATGCGAATCCTATTGGAGATCTACTGAATTCACCATGATACTTAGATTCCTTCCTTAAAATGTTGCTATATATTGAAAAGCACACTCATACAAGCATGTACCATTGGAAACTCACTGAATTCGCCTAGAAATTTTGATTCCATTCGTGAACATTTTTCTATATCCCGATCAGTACACTTATTATTACTGAGGCCTATTAGGAACTACCAGAATTCACGAAGTTACTGAGATTCGGCTCAGGAAATTTTGAAAATCTTTAAAAGTACACATATTACAAGAGCCTGCTACTGAGAACTAACTAAATTCACAAAGAAACAGTTTTTCAGTACGTTAAAACGTTGCTCTATCTTGAATAACAAGCTTACTACTTGTGAATCCTATTGGGACCTACTGAATTCACCACGATATTAGATTCCGTTCCTTAAAATATTGCTATATATTGAAAAGCACACTAATACAAGCCTGTCCCATTGGGAACTCACTGAATTCGCCTAGAAATTTTCATTCCATTCGTGAAAATTTTTCTATATCCCGAACAGTCCACTTATTACTACTGACCCCTATTGGGAAGAAACTGAATTCACGAAGTATGTGAGATTCTGCTCCACAAATTTTGATAAATCTTTAAAAGTATACATATTACAAGAGCCTGCTACTGGGAACTAACTGAATTTACAAAGAACAGTGCTTCAGTTCGTTAAAACGTTGCTCTATCTTGAATAAAAAGCTTATTAAATGCGAATACTATTGGGAACCTACTGAATTCACCATGAAACTTAGATTCCGTTCGTTAAACTGTTGCTATATATTGAAAAGCACACTCATACAAGCATGTCCCATTGGGAACTCCCTGAATTCGCCTAGAAATTTTGATTCCATTCGTGCAAATTTTTCTATATCCCGAACAGTCCACTTATTACTACTGCGGCCTATTTGGAACTACCCGAATTCAGGAATTTACTGAGATTCGGCTCAGGAAATTTTGATAAATCTTTAAAAGTACACATGTTACAGGAGCCTGCTCTGGGAACTAACTAAATTCACAAAGAAACAGTGTTTGAGTACGTTAAAACGTTGCTCTACTTGAATAACAAGCTTATTACTTGTGAATCCTACTGGGAACCTACTGAATTCACCATGATACTTAGATTCCTTTACTTAAAATGTTGCTCTATATTGAAAAGCACACTCATACAAGCATGTCCCATTGGGAACTCACTGAATTCGCCTAGAAATTTTGATTCCATTCCTGAAAATTTTTCTATATCCCGAACAGTCCACTTATTACTACTGAGCAATACTGGAAGAAACTGAATTCACGAAGTATGTGAGGTTCGGATCAACAAATTTTGATAAATCATTAAAAGTATACATATTACAAGAGCCTGCTACTGGGAACTAACTGAATTCACAAAGAAACAGTGTTTCAGTTCGTTAAAACGTTGCTCTATCTTGAATAACAAGCTTATTACATGCGAATCCTATTGGCAACCTATTGAATTCACCATGATACTTAGATTCCATTCCTTAAAATGTTGCTATATATTGAAAAGCACCCTCATACAAGCATGTCCCATTGGGAACTCCCTGAATTCGCCTAGAAATTTTGATATCATTCGTGATAATTTTTCTATATCCCGAACAGTCCACTTATTACTACTGAGCCCTATTGGGAAAAAACTAATTCACAAAGTATCTGAGATTCGGCTCACCAAATTTTGATAAATCTTTAAAAGCATAAGTTTACAAGAGCCTGCTACTTGGAACTAACTGAATTCACAAGGAAACAGTGTTTCAGTTCGTTAAAACGTTGCTCTATCTTGAATAACAAGCTTATTACATGCGAATCCTATTGGGAACCTACTGAATTCACCATGATACTTAGAGACCGTTCCTTAAAATGTTGCTATATATTGAAAAGCACACTCATACAAGCATGTCCCATTGGGAACTCACTGAATTCGCCTAGAAATTTTGATTCCATTCGTGAAAATTTTTCTATATCCCGAACAATCCACATATTACTACTGAGCAATACTGGAAGAAACTGAATTCACGAAGTATGTGAGATTCGGCTCAACAAATTTTGATAAATCTTTAAATGTACACATATTACAAGAGCCTGCTACTGGGAACTAACTGAATTTAAAAAGAAACAGTGTTTCAGTTCGTAAAAACGTTGCTCTATCTTGATTAACAAGCTTATTACATTCGAATCCTATTGGGAACCTATTGAATTCACCATGATACTTAGATTCCGTTCCTTAAAATGTTGCTATATATTGAAAAGCACCCTCATACAAGCATGTCCCATTTGGAACTCACTGAATTCGCCTAGAAATTTTGATTTCATTCGTGAAAATTTTTCTATATCCCGAACAGTCCACTTATTACTATGAGCCCTATTGGGAAGAAACTGAATTCACCAAGTATCTGAGATTCTGCTCACCAAATTTTGATAAATCTTTAAAAGCATAAATTTACAAGAGCCTGCTACTTGTAACTAACTGAATTCACAAGGAAACAGTGTTTCAGTTCGTTAAAACGTTGCTCTATCTTGAATAACAAGCTTATTACATGGGAATCCTATATGGAACCTACTGAATTCACCATGATACTTAGAGACCGTTCCTTAAAATGTTGCTATATATTGAAAAGCACACTCATACAAGCATGTCCCATTGGGAACTCACTGAATTGGCCTAGAAATTTTGTTTCCATTAGTGAAAATTTTTCTATATCCGGAACAGTCCACTTATAACTACTGCAGCCTATTTGGAACTACACGATTTCACGAAGTTGCTGAGATTAGGCTCACCAAATATTGATAAATCTTTAAATGTATACATATTACAAGAGCCTGCTACTGGGAACAGACTGAATTCACAAAGAGACAGTGTTTCAGTTCATTAAAACGTTGCTCTGTCTTGAATAAGAAGCTTATTACATGCGAATCCTATTGGGAATATACTGAATTCACCATGATACTTAGATTCCGTTCGTTAAACTGTTGCTATATATTGAA
Source organism: Rattus norvegicus (assembly GCF_021556685.1). Classification (NCBI taxonomy): domain Eukaryota; kingdom Metazoa; phylum Chordata; class Mammalia; order Rodentia; family Muridae; genus Rattus; species Rattus norvegicus. The sequence continues at coordinate 1,288,746 of NC_141540.1, read as the reverse complement.
AAGCACACTCATACAAGCATCTCCCATTGGGAACTCATTGAATTCTCCTAGAAATTTTGTTTCCATTCCAGAAAATTTTTCTATATTCCCAATAGTCCACTTATTACTTCTGCGGCCTATTGGGAACTAATCCAATTCATCAACTTACTGAGATTCGGCTCACCAAATTTTGATAAATATTTAAAAGCACACAATTACAAGAGCCTGCTACTGGGCCTTACTGAATTCAAAAGAAACAGTGTTTCAGTTCGATAAAACATTGCTCTATCTTGAAATCAAGCTTATTACATGCGAATCCTATTGGGAACTACTGAATTCACCATGTTACTTAGATTCCGTTCTTTAAAATGTTGCTATATATTGAAAAGCACACTCATACAAGCATGTCCCATCGGGAACTCACTGAATTCGCCTAGAAATTTTGATTCCATTCCTGAAAATTTTTCTATATCCCGAACAGTCCACTTATTACTACTGAGCCCAATTGGGAAAAAACAGAATTCAAGAATTATGTGAGATTCGGCTCAACAAATTTTGATAAATCTTTAAAAGTATCCATATTACAAGAGCCTGCTACTAGGAACTGACTGAATTCACAAAGAAACAGTGTTTCAGTTCGTTAAAACGTTTCTCTGTCTTGAATAACAAGCTTATTACATGCGAATCCTATTGGGAACATACTGAATTCACCATGATACTTAGAATCCGTTCGTTAAACTGTTGCTATATATTGAAAAGCACACTCATACAATCATGTCCCATTGGGAACTCCTTGAATTCGCCTAGAAATTTTGATTCCATTCGTGAAAATTTTTCTATATCCCGAACAGTCCACTTTTTACTACTGCGGCCTATTGGTAACTAAGTGAATTCACCAAGTTCCTGACATTCGGCTCACCAAAGTTTGATAAATCTTTAAAAGTACACATATTACAAGACCTGCTACTGGGAACTGACTGAATTCACAAAGAAATAGTGTTTCAGTTCGTTAAAACTTTGCTCTATCTTGAATAACATGCTTATTACATGCGAATCCTATTGGGAACCTATTGAATTCACCATGATACTTAGATTCCACTCCTTAAAATGTTGCTATATATTGAAAAGCACACTAATACAAGCATGTCCCATTGGGAACTCACTGAATTCGCCTAGAAATTTTCATTCCATTCGTGAAAATTTTTCTATATCCCGAACAGTCCACTTATTACTATGAGCCCTATTGGGAAGAAACTGAATTCACCAAGTATCTGAGATTCTGCTCACCAAATTTTGATAAATCTTTAAAAGCACAAAATTACAAGAGCCTTCTAGTCGGAACAATCTGAATTCACAAATAAACAGTGTTTGAGTTCGTTAAAACCTTGCTCTATCTTGAATAAGAAGCTTATTATATGTGAATCCTATTGGGAACCTACTGAATTCACCATGATACTTAGATTCCGTTCGTTAAACTGTTGCTATATATTGAAAGGCAAACTCATACAAGCATGTCCCATTGGGAACTACTGAATTCGCCTAGAAATTTTGATTCCACTCGTGAAAATTTTTCTATATCCCGAACAGTACACTTATTACTACAGCGGCCTATTTGGAACTACCCGAAATCACGAAATTACTGAGATTCGGCTCACCAAATTTTGATAAATCTTTAAAAGTACACATATTACAAGAGCCTGCTACTGGGAACTAACTGAATTTAAAAGGAAACAGTGTTTCAGTTCGTAAAAACGTAGCTCTATCTTGATTAACAAGCTTATTACATTCGAATCCTATTGGGAACCTATTGAATTCACCATGATACTTAGATTCCGTTCCTTAAAATGTTGCTATATATTGAAAAGCACACTCATACAAGCATGTCCCATTGGGAACTCACTGAATTCGCCTAGAAATTTTGATTTCATTCGTGAAAATTTTTCTATATCCCGAACAGTCCACTTATTACTATGAGCCCTATTGGGAAGAAACTGAATTCACCAAGTATCTGAGATTCTGCTCACCAAATTTTGATAAATCTTTAAAAGCATAAATTTACCAGAGCCTGCTACTTGGAACTAACTGAATTCACAAGGAAACAGTGTTTCAGTTCGTTAAAACGTTGCTCTATCTTGAATAACAAGCTTATTACATGCGAATCCCATTGGGAACCTACTGAATTCACCATGATACTTAGAATCCGTTCCTTAAAATCTTGCTATATACTGAAAAGCACACTCATACAAGATGTCCCATTGGGAACACCCTGAATTCGCCTAGATATTTTGATTCCATTAGTGAAAATTTTTCTATATCCCGAACAGTCCACTTATTACTACTGCGGCCAATTTGGAATTACACGAATTCACGAAGTTACTGAGATTCGGCTCACCAAATTTTGATTAATCTTTAAAAGTACACATATTATAAGAGCCTGCTACAGGGAATTAACTTATTCACAAAGAAACAGTGTTTGAGTACGTTAAAACCTTGCTCTATCTTGAATAACAAGCTTATTACTTATGAATCCTATAGGGACCTACTGAATTCACCATGATACTTAGATTCCGTTACTTAAAATGTTGCTATATATTGAAAAGCACACTTATACAAGCATGTCCCATTGAGAACTCTCTGAATTCGCCTAGAAATTTTGATTTCATTTGTGAAAATTTTTCTATATCCCGAACAGTCTACTTATTACTACTGAGCTCTATTGGGAAGAAACTGAATTCACCAAGTGACTGAGATTCTGCTCACCAAATTTTGATAAATCTTTAAAAGCACAAAATTACTAGAGCCTGCTACTTGGAACTAACTGAATTCACAAAGAAACAGTGTTTCAGTTCGTTAAAACGTTGCTCTATCTTGAATAACAAGCTTATTACATGCGAATCCTATTGGGAACCTACTGAATTCACCATGATACTTAGAATCCGTTCCTTAAAATGTTGCTATATATTGAAAAGCACACTCATACAGGCATGTCCCATTGGGAATTCCCTGAATTCGCCTAGAAATTTTGATTCCATTCGTGAAAATTTTTCTATATCCAGAAGAGTCCACTTATTACTAATGACACCTACTGGAAGAAACTGAATTCACGAAGTATGTGAGATTCGGCTCAACAAATTTTGATAAATCTTTAAAGTATATATATTACAAGAGCCTGCTACTGGGAACTAACTGAATTAAAAGAAACAGTGCTTCAGTTCGTTAAAACGTTGCTCTATCTTGAATAACAAGCTTATTAAATGCGCATCCTATTGGGAACCTTCTGAATTCACCATGATACTTAGATTCCGTTCGTTAAACTGTTGCTATATATTGAAAAGCACACTCATACAAGCATGTCCATTGGGAACTCACTGAATTCGCCTAGAAATTTTGATTCCATTCCTCAATATTTTTCTATATCCCGAAGAGTCCATTTATTACTACTGCGGCCTAAGAGAACTAATCGAATTCACCAACTTACTGAGATTCGGCTCACCAAATTTGATAAATCTTTAAAAGTACACATATTACAAGAGCCTGTACTGGGAACTAACTGAATTCACAAAGAAACAGTGTTTCAATTCGTTAACACATTGCTCTATCTTGAATAACAAGCTTATTACTTGCGAATCCTATTGGGACCTATTGAATTCACCATGATACTTAGATTCCGTTCCTTTAAATGTTGCTATATATTGAAAAGCACACTCATACAACATGTCCCATTGGGAACTCCCTGAATTCGCATAGAAATTTTGATTCCATTCCTCAATATTTTTCTATATCCCGAAGAGTCCACTTATTACTACTGCGGCCTATTTGGAACTACCCAAATTCACGAAGTTACTGAGATTCGGCTCAGGAAATTTTGATAAATCTTTAAAAGTACACATATTACAAGAGCCTGCTACAGGGAACTAACTAAATTCACAAAGAAACAGTGTTTGAGTACGTTAAAACGTTGCTCTATCTTGAATAACAAGCTTATTACTTGTGAATCCAATTGGGACCTACTGAATTCACCATTATACTTAGATTCCGTTCCTTAAAATGTTGCTATATATTGAAAAGCACAATCATACAAGCATGTCCCATTGGGAACTCCCTGAATTCGCCTAGAAATTTTGATTCCATTCGAGAAAATTTTTCTATATCCCGAAGAGTCCACTTATTACTACTGCGGCCTATTGGGAACTAACCAAAATCACCAAGTTACTGAGATTCGGCTCACAAAATTTTGATAAATCTTTAAAAGCACACAATTACAAGAGCCTGCTCCTGGGCCTTACTGAATTCACAAAGAAACAGTGTTTCAGTTCGATAAAACATTGCTCTATCTTGAATAACAAGCTTATTACATGCGAATCCTATTGGGAATCTACTGCATTCAACATGATACTTAGAATCCGTTCTTTAAAATGTTGCTATATATTGAAAAGCACACTCATACAAGCATGTCCCATTGGGAACTCACTGAATTCGCATAGAAATTTTCATTCCATTCGTGAAAATTTTTCTATATCCCGAACAGTCCACTTATTACTATTGCGGCCTATTGGGAACTAAGTGAATTCACAAAGTTACTGAGATTCGGCTCACCTAATTTTGATAAATCTTTAAAAGTACACATATTACAAGAGCCTGTACTGGGAAATAACTGAGTTCACAAAGAAACAGTGTTTCAATTCGTTAAAACATTGCTCTATCTTGAATAACAAGCTTATTACTTGCGAATCCTATTGGGACCTATTGAATTCACCATGATACTTAGATTCCGTTCCTTAAAATGTTGCTATATATTGAAAAGCACACTCATACAACATGTCCCATTGGGAACTCCCTGAATTCGCATAGAAATTTTGATTCCATTCCTCAATATCTTTCTATACGCCGAAGAGTCCACTTATTACTACTGCGGCCTGTTTGGAACTACCCGAATTCACGAATTTACTGAGATTCGGCTCAGGAAATTTTGATAAATCTTTAAAAGTACACATATTACAAGATCCTGCTACAGGGAACTAACTAAATTCACAAAGAAACAGTGTTTGAGCACGTTAAAACGTTGCTCTATCTTGAATAACAAGCTTATTACTTGTGAATCCAATTGGGACCTACTGAATTCACCATTATACTTAGATTCCGTTCCTTAAAATGTTGCTATATATTGAAAAGCACAATCATACAAGCATGTCCCATTGGGAACTCCCTGAATTCGCCTAGAAATTTTGATTCCATTCGAGAAAATTTTTCTATATCCCGAAGAGTCCACTTATTACTACTGCGGCCTATTGGGAACTAACCGAAATCACCAAGTTACTGAGATTCGGCTCACAAAATTTTGATAAATCTTTAAAAGCACACAATTACAAGAGCCTGCTCCTGGGCCATACTGAATTCACAAAGAAACAGTGTTTCAGTTCGATAAAACATTGCTCTATCTTGAATAACAAGCTTATTACATGCGAATCCTATTGGGAATCTACTGCATTCACCATGATACTTAGAATCCGTTCCTTAAAATGTTGCTATATATTGAAAAGCACACTCATACAAGCATGTCCCATTGGGAACTCACTGAATTCGCATAGAAATTTTCATTCCATTCGTGAAAATTTTTCTATATCCCGAACAGTCCACTTATTACTATTGCGGCCTATTGGGAACTAAGAGAATTCACAAAGTTACTGAGATTCGGCTCACCAAATTTTGATAAATCTTTAAAAGTACACATATTACAAGAGCCTGTACTGGGAACTAACTGAATTCACAAAGAAACAGTGTTTCAATTCGTTAAAACATTGCTCTATCTTGAATAACATGCTTATTACTTGCGAATCCTATTGGGACCTATTGAATTCACCATGATACTTAGATTCCGTTCCTTTAAATGTTGCTATATATTGAAAAGCACACTCATACAACATGTCCCATTGGGAACTCCCTGAATTCGCATAGAAATTTTGATTCCATTCCTCAATATTTTTCTATATCCCGAAGAGTCCACTTATTACTACTGCGGCCTATTTGGAACTACGCAAATTCACGAAGTTACTGAGATTCGGCTCAGGAAATTTTGATAAATCTTTAAAAGTACACATATTACAAGAGCCTGCTACAGGGAACTAACTAAATTCACAAAGAAACAGTTTTTGAGTACGTTAAAACGTTGCTCTATCTTGAATAACAAGCTTATTACTTGTGAATCCAATTGGGACCTACTGAATTCACCATGATACTTAGAATCCGTTCCTTAAAATGTTGCTATATATTGAAAAGCACAATCATACAAGCATGTCCCATTGGGAACTCCCTGAATTCGCCTAGAAATTTTGATTCCATTCGAGAAAATTTTTCTATATCCCGAAGAGTCCACTTATTACTACTGCGGCCTATTGGGAACTAACCGAAATCACCAAGTTACTGAGATTCGGCTCACCAAATTTTGATAAATCGTTAAAAGCACACAATTACAAGAGCCTGCTCCTGGGCCTTACTGAATTCACAAAGAAACAGTTTTTCAGTTCGATAAAACATTGCTCTATCTTGAATAACAAGCTTATTACATGCGAATCCTATTGGGGATCTACTGCATTCACCATGATACTTAGAATCCGTTCCTTAAAATGTTGCTATATATTGAAAAGCACACTCATACAAGCATGTCCCATTGGGAACTCACTGAATTCGCATAGAAATTTTCATTCCATTCGTGAAAATTTTTCTATATCCCGAACAGTCCACTTATTACAATTGCGGCCTATTGGGAACTAAGTGAATTCAAAAAGTTACTGAGATTCGGCTCACCAAATTTTGATAAATCTTTAAAAGTACACATATTACAAGAGCCTGTACTGGGAACTAACTGAATTCACAAAGAAACAGTGTTTCAATTCGTTAAAACATTGCTCTATCTTGAATAACAAGCTTATTACTTGCGAATCCTATTGGGACCTAATGAATTCACAATGATAATTACATTCCGTTCCTCGAAATGTTGCTATATAGTGAAAAGCACACTCATACAACATGTCCCATTGGGAACTCCCTGAATTCGCATAGAAATTTTGATTCCATTCCTCAATATTTTTCTATATCCCGAAGAGTCCACTTATTACTACTGCGGCCTATTTGGAACTACCCAAATTCACGAAGTTACTGAGATTCGGCTCAGGAAATTTTGATAAATCTTTAAAAGTACACATATTACAAGAGCCTGCTACAGGGAACTAACTAAATTCACAAAGAAACAGTGTTTGAGTACGTTAAAACGTTGCTCTATCTTGAATAACAAGCTTATTACTTGTGAATCCAATTGGGACCATCTGAATTCACCATTATACTTAGATTCCGTTCCTTAAAATGTTGCTATATATTGAAAAGCACAATCATACAAGCATGTCCCATTGGGAACTCCCTAAATTCGCCTAGAAATTTTGATTCCATTCGAGAAAATTTTTCTATATCCCGAAGAGTCCACTTATTACTACTGCGGCCTATTGGGAACTAACCAAAATCACCAAGTTACTGAGATTCGGCTCACAAAATTTTGATAAATCTTTAAAAGCACACAATTACAAGAGCCTGCTCCTGGGCCTTACTGAATTCACAAAGAAACAGTGTTTCAGTTCGATAAAACATTGCTCTATCTTGAATAACAAGCTTATTACTTGCGAATCCTATTGGGACCTAATGAATTCACAATGATAATTAGATTCCGTTCCTCAAAATGTTGCTATATAGTGAAAAGCACACTCATACAACATGTCCCATTGGGAACTCCCTGAATTCGCATAGAAATTTTGATTCCATTCCTCAATATTTTTCTATATCCCGAAGAGTCCACTTATTACTACTGCGGCCTATTTGGAACTACCCAAATTCACGAAGTTACTGAGATTCGGCTCAGGAAATTTTGATAAATCTTTAAAAGTACACATATTACAAGAGCCTGCTACAGGGAACTAACTAAATTCACAAAGAAACAGTGTTTGAGTACGTTAAAACGTTGCTCTATCTTGAATAACAAGCTTATTACTTGTGAATCCAATTGGGACCTACTGAATTCACCATTATACTTAGATTCCGTTCCTTAAAATGTTGCTATATATTGAAAAGCACAATCATACAAGCATGTCCCATTGGGAACTCCCTGAATTCGCCTAGAAATTTTGATTCCATTCGAGAAAATTTTTCTATATCCCGAAGAGTCCACTTATTACTACTGCGGCCTATTGGGAACTAACCAAAATCACCAAGTTACTGAGATTCGGCTCACAAAATTTTGATAAATCTTTAAAAGCACACAATTACAAGAGCCTGCTCCTGGGCCTTACTGAATTCACAAAGAAACAGTGTTTCAGTTCGATAAAACATTGCTCTATCTTGAATAACAAGCTTATTACATGCGAATCCTATTGGGAATCTACTGCATTCAACATGATACTTAGAATCCGTTCTTTAAAATGTTGCTATATATTGAAAAGCACACTCATACAAGCATGTCCCATTGGGAACTCACTGAATTCGCATAGAAATTTTCATTCCATTCGTGAAAATTTTTCTATATCCCGAACAGTCCACTTATTACTATTGCGGCCTATTGGGAACTAAGTGAATTCACAAAGTTACTGAGATTCGGCTCACCTAATTTTGATAAATCTTTAAAAGTACACATATTACAAGAGCCTGTACTGGGAAATAACTGAGTTCACAAAGAAACAGTGTTTCAATTCGTTAAAACATTGCTCTATCTTGAATAACAAGCTTATTACTTGCGAATCCTATTGGGACCTATTGAATTCACCATGATACTTAGATTCCGTTCCTTAAAATGTTGCTATATATTGAAAAGCACACTCATACAACATGTCCCATTGGGAACTCCCTGAATTCGCATAGAAATTTTGATTCCATTCCTCAATATTTTTCTATATCCCGAAGAGTCCACTTATTACTACTGCGGCCTGTTTGGAACTACCCGAATTCACGAATTTACTGAGATTCGGCTCAGGAAATTTTGATAAATCTTTAAAAGTACACATATTACAAGATTCTGCTACAGGGAAGTAACTAAATTCACAAAGAAACAGTGTTTGAGCACGTTAAAACGTTGCTCTATCTTGAATAACAAGCTTATTACTTGTGAATCCAATTGGGACCTACTGAATTCACCATTATACTTAGATTCCGTTCCTTAAAATGTTGCTATATATTGAAAAGCACAATCATACAAGCATGTCCCATTGGGAACTCCCTGAATTCGCCTAGAAATTTTGATTCCATTCGAGAAAATTTTTCTATATCCCGAAGAGTCCACTTATTACTACTGCGGCCTATTGGGAACTAACCGAAATCACCAAGTTACTGAGATTCGGCTCACAAAATTTTGATAAATCTTTAAAAGCACACAATTACAAGAGCCTGCTCCTGGGCCATACTGAATTCACAAAGAAACAGTGTTTCAGTTCGATAAAACATTGCTCTATCTTGAATAACAAGCTTATTACATGCGAATCCTATTGGGAATCTACTGCATTCACCATGATACTTAGAATCCGTTCCTTAAAATGTTGCTATATATTGAAAAGCACACTCATACAAGCATGTCCCATTGGGAACTCACTGAATTCGCATAGAAATTTTCATTCCATTCGTGAAAATTTTTCTATATCCCGAACAGTCCACTTATTACTATTGCGGCCTATTGGGAACTAAGAGAATTCACAAAGTTACTGAGATTCGGCTCACCAAATTTTGATAAATCTTTAAAAGTACACATATTACAAGAGCCTGTACTGGGAACTAACTGAATTCACAAAGAAACAGTGTTTCAATTCGTTAAAACATTGCTCTATCTTGAATAACATGCTTATTACTTGCGAATCCTATTGGGACCTATTGAATTCACCATGATACTTAGATTCCGTTCCTTTAAATGTTGCTATATATTGAAAAGCACACTCATACAACATGTCCCATTGGGAACTCCCTGAATTCGCATAGAAATTTTGATTCCATTCCTCAATATTTTTCTATATCCCGAAGAGTCCACTTATTACTACTGCGGCCTATTTGGAACTACGCAAATTCACGAAGTTACTGAGATTCGGCTCAGGAAATTTTGATAAATCTTTAAAAGTACACATATTACAAGAGCCTGCTACAGGGAACTAACTAAATTCACAAAGAAACAGTTTTTGAGTACGTTAAAACGTTGCTCTATCTTGAATAACAAGCTTATTACTTGTGAATCCAATTGGGACCTACTGAATTCACCATGATACTTAGAATCCGTTCCTTAAAATGTTGCTATATATTGAAAAGCACAATCATACAAGCATGTCCCATTGGGAACTCCCTGAATTCGCCTAGAAATTTTGATTCCATTCGAGAAAATTTTTCTATATCCCGAAGAGTCCACTTATTACTACTGCGGCCTATTGGGAACTAACCGAAATCACCAAGTTACTGAGATTCGGCTCACCAAATTTTGATAAATCGTTAAAAGCACACAATTACAAGAGCCTGCTCCTGGGCCTTACTGAATTCACAAAGAAACAGTTTTTCAGTTCGATAAAACATTGCTCTATCTTGAATAACAAGCTTATTACATGCGAATCCTATTGGGGATCTACTGCATTCACCATGATACTTAGAATCCGTTCCTTAAAATGTTGCTATATATTGAAAAGCACACTCATACAAGCATGTCCCATTGGGAACTCACTGAATTCGCATAGAAATTTTCATTCCATTCGTGAAAATTTTTCTATATCCCGAACAGTCCACTTATTACAATTGCGGCCTATTGGGAACTAAGTGAATTCAAAAAGTTACTGAGATTCGGCTCACCAAATTTTGATAAATCTTTAAAAGTACACATATTACAAGAGCCTGTACTGGGAACTAACTGAATTCACAAAGAAACAGTGTTTCAATTCGTTAAAACATTGCTCTATCTTGAATAACAAGCTTATTACTTGCGAATCCTATTGGGACCTAATGAATTCACAATGATAATTACATTCCGTTCCTCGAAATGTTGCTATATAGTGAAAAGCACACTCATACAACATGTCCCATTGGGAACTCCCTGAATTCGCATAGAAATTTTGATTCCATTCCTCAATATTTTTCTATATCCCGAAGAGTCCACTTATTACTACTGCGGCCTATTTGGAACTACCCAAATTCACGAAGTTACTGAGATTCGGCTCAGGAAATTTTGATAAATCTTTAAAAGTACACATATTACAAGAGCCTGCTACAGGGAACTAACTAAATTCACAAAGAAACAGTGTTTGAGTACGTTAAAACGTTGCTCTATCTTGAATAACAAGCTTATTACTTGTGAATCCAATTGGGACCATCTGAATTCACCATTATACTTAGATTCCGTTCCTTAAAATGTTGCTATATATTGAAAAGCACAATCATACAAGCATGTCCCATTGGGAACTCCCTAAATTCGCCTAGAAATTTTGATTCCATTCGAGAAAATTTTTCTATATCCCGAAGAGTCCACTTATTACTACTGCGGCCTATTGGGAACTAACCAAAATCACCAAGTTACTGAGATTCGGCTCACAAAATTTTGATAAATCTTTAAAAGCACACAATTACAAGAGCCTGCTCCTGGGCCTTACTGAATTCACAAAGAAACAGTGTTTCAGTTCGATAAAACATTGCTCTATCTTGAATAACAAGCTTATTACTTGCGAATCCTATTGGGACCTAATGAATTCACAATGATAATTAGATTCCGTTCCTCAAAATGTTGCTATATAGTGAAAAGCACACTCATACAACATGTCCCATTGGGAACTCCCTGAATTCGCATAGAAATTTTGATTCCATTCCTCAATATTTTTCTATATCCCGAAGAGTCCACTTATTACTACTGCGGCCTATTTGGAACTACCCAAATTCACGAAGTTACTGAGATTCGGCTCAGGAAATTTTGATAAATCTTTAAAAGTACACATATTACAAGAGCCTGCTACAGGGAACTAACTAAATTCACAAAGAAACAGTGTTTGAGTACGTTAAAACGTTGCTCTATCTTGAATAACAAGCTTATTACTTGTGAATCCAATTGGGACCTACTGAATTCACCATTATACTTAGATTCCGTTCCTTAAAATGTTGCTATATATTGAAAAGCACAATCATACAAGCATGTCCCATTGGGAACTCCCTGAATTCGCCTAGAAATTTTGATTCCATTCGAGAAAATTTTTCTATATCCCGAAGAGTCCACTTATTACTACTGCGGCCTATTGGGAACTAACCAAAATCACCAAGTTACTGAGATTCGGCTCACAAAATTTTGATAAATCTTTAAAAGCACACAATTACAAGAGCCTGCTCCTGGGCCTTACTGAATTCACAAAGAAACAGTGTTTCAGTTCGATAAAACATTGCTCTATCTTGAATAACAAGCTTATTACATGCGAATCCTATTGGGAATCTACTGCATTCAACATGATACTTAGAATCCGTTCTTTAAAATGTTGCTATATATTGAAAAGCACACTCATACAAGCATGTCCCATTGGGAACTCACTGAATTCGCATAGAAATTTTCATTCCATTCGTGAAAATTTTTCTATATCCCGAACAGTCCACTTATTACTATTGCGGCCTATTGGGAACTAAGTGAATTCACAAAGTTACTGAGATTCGGCTCACCTAATTTTGATAAATCTTTAAAAGTACACATATTACAAGAGCCTGTACTGGGAAATAACTGAGTTCACAAAGAAACAGTGTTTCAATTCGTTAAAACATTGCTCTATCTTGAATAACAAGCTTATTACTTGCGAATCCTATTGGGACCTATTGAATTCACCATGATACTTAGATTCCGTTCCTTAAAATGTTGCTATATATTGAAAAGCACACTCATACAACATGTCCCATTGGGAACTCCCTGAATTCGCATAGAAATTTTGATTCCATTCCTCAATATTTTTCTATATCCCGAAGAGTCCACTTATTACTACTGCGGCCTGTTTGGAACTACCCGAATTCACGAATTTACTGAGATTCGGCTCAGGAAATTTTGATAAATCTTTAAAAGTACACATATTACAAGATTCTGCTACAGGGAAGTAACTAAATTCACAAAGAAACAGTGTTTGAGCACGTTAAAACGTTGCTCTATCTTGAATAACAAGCTTATTACTTGTGAATCCAATTGGGACCTACTGAATTCACCATTATACTTAGATTCCGTTCCTTAAAATGTTGCTATATATTGAAAAGCACAATCATACAAGCATGTCCCATTGGGAACTCCCTGAATTCGCCTAGAAATTTTGATTCCATTCGAGAAAATTTTTCTATATCCCGAAGAGTCCACTTATTACTACTGCGGCCTATTGGGAACTAACCGAAATCACCAAGTTACTGAGATTCGGCTCACAAAATTTTGATAAATCTTTAAAAGCACACAATTACAAGAGCCTGCTCCTGGGCCATACTGAATTCACAAAGAAACAGTGTTTCAGTTCGATAAAACATTGCTCTATCTTGAATAACAAGCTTATTACATGCGAATCCTATTGGGAATCTACTGCATTCACCATGATACTTAGAATCCGTTCCTTAAAATGTTGCTATATATTGAAAAGCACACTCATACAAGCATGTCCCATTGGCAACTCACTGAATTCGCATAGAAATTTTCATTCCATTCGTGAAAATTTTTCTATATCCCGAACAGTCCACTTATTACTATTGCGGCCTATTGGGAACTAAGAGAATTCACAAAGTTACTGAGATTCGGCTCACCAAATTTTGATAAATCTTTAAAAGTACACATATTACAAGAGCCTGTACTGGGAACTAACTGAATTCACAAAGAAACAGTGTTTCAATTCGTTAAAACATTGCTCTATCTTGAATAACATGCTTATTACTTGCGAATCCTATTGGGACCTATTGAATTCACCATGATACTTAGATTCCGTTCCTTTAAATGTTGCTATATATTGAAAAGCACACTCATACAACATGTCCCATTGGGAACTCCCTGAATTCGCATAGAAATTTTGATTCCATTCCTCAATATTTTTCTATATCCCGAAGAGTCCACTTATTACTACTGCGGCCTATTTGGAACTACGCAAATTCACGAAGTTACTGAGATTCGGCTCAGGAAATTTTGATAAATCTTTAAAAGTACACATATTACAAGAGCCTGCTACAGGGAACTAACTAAATTCACAAAGAAACAGTTTTTGAGTACGTTAAAACGTTGCTCTATCTTGAATAACAAGCTTATTACTTGTGAATCCAATTGGGACCTACTGAATTCACCATGATACTTAGAATCCGTTCCTTAAAATGTTGCTATATATTGAAAAGCACAATCATACAAGCATGTCCCATTGGGAACTCCCTGAATTCGCCTAGAAATTTTGATTCCATTCGAGAAAATTTTTCTATATCCCGAAGAGTCCACTTATTACTACTGCGGCCTATTGGGAACTAACCGAAATCACCAAGTTACTGAGATTCGGCTCACCAAATTTTGATAAATCGTTAAAAGCACACAATTACAAGAGCCTGCTCCTGGGCCTTACTGAATTCACAAAGAAACAGTTTTTCAGTTCGATAAAACATTGCTCTATCTTGAATAACAAGCTTATTACATGCGAATCCTATTGGGGATCTACTGCATTCACCATGATACTTAGAATCCGTTCCTTAAAATGTTGCTATATATTGAAAAGCACACTCATACAAGCATGTCCCATTGGGAACTCACTGAATTCGCATAGAAATTTTCATTCCATTCGTGAAAATTTTTCTATATCCCGAACAGTCCACTTATTACAATTGCGGCCTATTGGGAACTAAGTGAATTCAAAAAGTTACTGAGATTCGGCTCACCAAATTTTGATAAATCTTTAAAAGTACACATATTACAAGAGCCTGTACTGGGAACTAACTGAATTCACAAAGAAACAGTGTTTCAATTCGTTAAAACATTGCTCTATCTTGAATAACAAGCTTATTACTTGCGAATCCTATTGGGACCTAATGAATTCACAATGATAATTAGATTCCGTTCCTCAAAATGTTGCTATATAGTGAAAAGCACACTCATACAACATGTCCCATTGGGAACTCGCTGAATTCGCATAGAAATTTTGATTCCATTCCTCAATATTTTTCTATATCCCGAAGAGTCCACTTATTACTACTGCGGCCTATTTGGAACTACCCAAATTCACGAAGTTACTGAGATTCGGCTCAGGAAATTTTGATAAATCTTTAAAAGTACACATATTACAAGAGCCTGCTACAGGGAACTAACTAAATTCACAAAGAAACAGTGTTTGAGTACGTTAAAACGTTGCTCTATCTTGAATAACAAGCTTATTACTTGTGAATCCAATTGGGACCATCTGAATTCACCATTATACTTAGATTCCGTTCCTTAAAATGTTGCTATATATTGAAAAGCACAATCATACAAGCATGTCCCATTGGGAACTCCCTGAATTCGCCTAGAAATTTTGATTCCATTCGAGAAAATTTTTCTATATCCCGAAGAGTCCACTTATTACTACTGCGGCCTATTGGGAACTAACCAAAATCACCAAGTTACTGAGATTCGGCTCACAAAATTTTGATAAATCTTTGAAAGCACACAATTACAAGAGCCTGCTCCTGGGCCTTACTGAATTCACAAAGAAACAGTGTTTCAGTTCGATAAAACATTGCTCTATCTTGAATAACAAGCTTATTACTTGCGAATCCTATTGGGACCTAATGAATTCACAATGATAATTAGATTCCGTTCCTCAAAATGTTGCTATATAGTGAAAAGCACACTCATACAACATGTCCCATTGGGAACTCCCTGAATTCGCATAGATATTTTGATTCCATTCCTCAATATTTTTCTATATCCCGAAGAGTCCACTTATTACTACTGCGGCCTATTTGGAACTACCCAAATTCACGAAGTTACTGAGATTCGGCTCAGGAAATTTTGATAAATCTTTAAAAGTACACATATTACAAGAGCCTGCTACAGGGAACTAACTAAATTCACAAAGAAACAGTGTTTGAGTACGTTAAAACGTTGCTCTATCTTGAATAACAAGCTTATTACTTGTGAATCCAATTGGGACCTACTGAATTCACCATTATACTTAGATTCCGTTCCTTAAAATGTTGCTATATATTGAAAAGCACAATCATACAAGCATGTCCCATTGGGAACTCCCTGAATTCGCCTAGAAATTTTGATTCCATTCGAGAAAATTTTTCTATATCCCGAAGAGTCCACTTATTACTACTGCGGCCTATTGGGAACTAACCGAAATCACCAAGTTACTGAGATTCGGCTCACCAAATTTTGACAAATCGTTAAAAGCACACAATTACAAGAGCCTGCTCCTGGGCCTTACTGAATTCACAAAGAAACAGTGTTTCAGTTCGATAAAACATTGCTCTATCTTGAATAACAAGCTTATTACATGCGAATCCTATTGGGAATCTACTGCATTCACCATGATACTTAGAATCCGTTCCTTAAAATGTTGCTATATATTGAAAAGCACACTCATACAAGCATGTCCCATTGGGAACTCACTGAATTCGCATAGATATTTTCATTCCATTCGTGAAAATTTTTCTACATCCCGAACAGTCCACTTATTACTGTTGCGGCCTATTGGGAACTAAGTGAATTCAAAAAGTTACTGAGATTCGGCTCACCAAATTTTGATAAATCTTTAAAAGTACACATATTACAAGAGCCTGTACTGGGAACTAACTGAATTCACAAAGAAACAGTGTTTCAATTCGTTAAAACATTGCTCTATCTTGAATAATAAGCTTATTACTTGCCAATCCTATTGGGACCTATTGAATTCACCATGATACTTAGATTCCGTTACTTAAAATGTTGCTATATATTGAAAATCACACTCATACAAGCATGTCCCATTGGGAACTCACTGAATTCGCCTAGAAATTTTGATTCCATTCGTTAAAATTTTTCTATATCCCGAAGAGTCCACTTATTACTACTGCGGCCTATTTGGAACTACCCGAATTCACGAAGTTACTGAGGTTCGGCTCAGGAAATTTTGATAAATCTTTAAGAGTACACATATTACAAGAGCCTGCTACAGGGAACTAACTAAATTCACAAAGAAACAGTGTTTGAGCACGTTAAAACGTTGCTCTATCTTGAATAACAAGCTTATTACTTGTGAATCCAATTGGGACCTACTGAATTCACCATGATACTTAGTTTCCGTTCCTTAAAATGTTGCTATATATTGAAAAGGACAATCATACAAGCATGTCCCATTGGGAACTCCCTGAATTCTCCTAGAAATTTTGATTCCATTCGAGAAAATTTTTCTATATCCCGAAGAGTCCACTTATTACTACTGCGGCCTATTGGGAACTAACCGAAATCACCAAGTTACTGAGATTCGGCTCACCAAATTTTGATAAATCTTTAAAAGCACACAATTACAAGAGCCTGCTCCTGGGCCTTACTGAATTCACAAAGAAACAGTGTTTCAGTTCGATAAAACATTGCTCTATCTTGAATAACAAGCTTATTACATGCGAATCCTATTGGGAATCTACTGCATTCACCATGATACTTAGAATCCGTTCCTTAAAATGTTGCTATATATTGAAAAGCACACTCATACAAGCATGTCCCATTGGGAACTCACTGAATTCGCATAGAAATTTTCATTCCATTCGTGAAAATTTTTCTATATCCCGAACAGTCCACTTATTACTATTGCGGCCTATTGGGAACTAAGTGAATTCAAAAAGTTACTGAGATTCGGCTCACCAAATTTTGATAAATCTTTAAAAGTACACATATTACAAGAGCCTGTACTGGGAACTAACTGAATTCACAAAGAAACAGTGTTTCAATTCGTTAAAACATTGCTCTATCTTGAATAACAAGCTTATTACTTGCGAATCCTATTGGGACCTATTGAATTCACCATGATACTTAGATTCCGTTACTTAAAATGTTGCTATATATTGAAAATCACACTCATACAAGCATGTCCCATTGGGAACTCACTGAATTCGCCTAGAAATTTTGATTCCATTCGTTAAAATTTTTCTATATCCCGAAGAGTCCACTGATTACTACTGCGGCCTATTTGGAACTACCCGAATTCACGAAGTTACTGAGGTTCGGCTCAGGATATTTTGATAAATCTTTAAAAGTACACATATTACAAGAGCCTGCTACAGGGAACTAACTAAATTCACAAAGAAACAGTGTTTGAGCACGTTAAAACGTTGCTCTATCTTGAATAACAAGCTTATTACTTGTGAATCCAATTGGGACCTACTGAATTCACCATGATACTTAGATTCCGTTCCTTAAAATGTTGCTATATATTGAAAAGCACAATCATACAAGCATGTCCCATTGGGAACTCCCTGAATTCTCCTAGAAATTTTGATTCCATTCGAGAAAATTTTTCTATATCCCGAAGAGTCCACTTATTACTACTGCGGCCTATTGGGAACTAACCGAAATCTCCAAGTTACTGAGATTTGGCTCACCAAATTTTGATAAATCTTTAAAAGCACACAATTACAAGAGCCTGCTCCTGGGCCTTACTGAATTCACAAAGAAACAGTGTTTCAGTTCGTTAAAACGTTGCTCTATCTTGAATAACAAGCTTATTACTTGCGAATCCTATTGGAGATCTACAGAATTCACCATGATACTTAGATTCCGTTACTTAAAATGTTGCTATATATTGAAAAGCACACTCATATAAGCATGTCCCATTGGGAACTCCCTGATTTCGCATAGAAATTTTGATTCCATTCCTCAATATTTTTCTATATCCCGAAGAGTCCACTTATTACTACTGCGGCCTAAGGGAACTAATCGAATTCGCCAACTTACTGAGATTCGGCTCACCAAATTTGATAAATCTTTAAAAGCACACAATTATAAGAGCCTGCTCCTGGGCCTTACAGAATTCACAAAGAAACAGTGTTTCAGTTCGTTAAAACGTTGCTCTATCTTGAATAACAAGCTTATTACATGCGAATCCTTTTGGGAACCTATTGAATTCACCATGATACTTAGATTCCGTTCCTTAAAATGTTGCTATATATTTAATATCACACTCATACAAGCATGTCCCATTGGGAACTCACTGAATTCGCATAGAAATTTTCATTCCATTCGTGAAAATTTTTCGATATCCCGAACAGTCCACTTATTACTACTGAGCCCTATTGGAAACTAAGTGAATTCACAAAGTTACTGAGATTCGGCACACCAAATTTTGATAATCTATAAAAGTACACATATTACAAGAGCCTGTACTGGGAACTAACTGAATTCATAGAGAAACAGTGTTTCAATTCGTTAAAACTTTGCTCTATCTTGAATAACAAGCTTATTACTTGTGAATCCAATTGGGACCTACTGAATTCACCATGATACTTAGATTCCGTTCCTTAAAATGTTGCTATATATTGAAAACCACAATCATACAAGCATGTCCCATTGGGAACTCCCTGAATTCGCCTAGAAATTTTGATTCCATTCCTGAAAATTTTTCTATATCCCGAACAGTCCACTTATTACTACTGAGCCCTATTGGGAAGAAACTGAATTCAGGAAGTATGAGAGATTCGGCTCAACAAATTTTGATAAATCTTTAAAAGTATACATATTACAAGAGCCTGCTACTGGGAACTAACTGAATTCACAAAGAAACAGTGCTTCATTTCGTTAAAACGTTGCTCTATCTTGAATAACAAGCTTATTACATGCGAATCCTATTGGGAACCTACTGAATTCACCATGATACTTAGATTCCGTTCGTTAAACTGTTGCTATATATTGAAAAGCACACTCATACAAGCATGTCCCATTTGGAACTCCCTGAATTCGCCTAGAAATTTGGATTCCATTCCTGAAAATTTTTCTATATCCCGAACAGTCCACTTATTACTACTGAGCCCTACTGGAGAAACTGAATTCACGTAGTATGTGAGATTCGGCTCAACAAATTTTGATAAATCTTTAAAAGTATACATATTACAAGAGCCTGTTACTGGGAACTAACTGAATTCAAAGAAACAGTGCTTCAGTTCCTTAAAACGTTGCTCTACCTTGAATAACAAGCTAATTAAATGTGAATCCTATTGGGAACCTACTGAATTCACCATGATACTTAGATTCGGTTCGTTAAACTGTTACTATATATTGAAAAACACACTCATACAAGCATGCCCCATTGGGAACTCCCTGAATTCGCCTAGAAATTTGATTCCATTCGTGAAAATTTTTCTATATCGCGAAGAGTCCACTTATTACTACTGCGGCCTATTGGGAACTAACCGAAATCACCAAGTTACTGAGATTCGGCTCAGCAAATTTTGATAAATCTTTAAAAGCACACAATTACAAGAGCCTGCTCCTGGGCCTTACTGAATTCACAAAGAAACAGTGTTTCAGTTCGTTAAAACATTGCTCTATCTTGAATAACAAGTTTATTACATGCGAATCCTATTGGGAATCTACTGCATTCACAATGATACTAGTATCCGTTCCTTAAAATGTTGCTATATATTGAAAAGCACACGCATACAAGCATGTCCCGTTGGGAACTCACTGAATTCGCATAGAAATTTTCATTCCATTCGTGAAAATTTTTCTAAATCCCGAACAGTCCACTTATTACTATTGCGGCCTATTGGGAACTAAGTGAATTCAAAAAGTTACTGAGATTCGGCTCACCAAATTTTGATAAATCTTTAAAAGTACACATATTACAAGAGCCTGTACTGGGAACTAACTGAATTCACAAAGAAACAGTGTTTCAATTCGTTAAAACATTGCTCTATCTTGAATAACAAGCTTATTACTTGCGAATCCTATTGGGACCTATTGAATTCAGCATGATACTTAGATTCCGTTCCTCATAATGTTGCTATATAGTGAAAAGCACACTCATACAACATGTCCCATTGGGAACTCCCTGAATTCGCATAGAAATTTTGATTCCATTCCTCAATATTTTTCTATATCCCGAAGAGTCCACTTATTACTACTGCGGCCTATTTGGAACTAACCAAATTCACGAAGCTACTGAGATTCGGCTCAGGAAATTTTGATAAATCTTTAAAAGTACACATATTACAAGAGCCTGCTACAGGGAACTAACTAAATTCACAAAGAAACAGTGTTTGAGTACGTTAAAACGTTGCTCTATCTTGAATAACTAGCTTATTATTTGTGAATCCAATTGGGACCTACTGAATTCACCATGATACTTAGAATCCGTTCCTTAAAATGTTGCTATATATGGAAAAGCACAATCATACAAGCATGTCCCATTGGGAACTCCCTGAATTCGCCTAGAAATTTTGATTCCATTCGAGAAAATTTTTCTATATCCCGAAGAGTCCACTTATTACTACTGCGGCATATTGGGAACTAACCGAAATCACCAAGTTACTGAGATTCGGCTCACCAAATTTTGATAAATCGTTAAAAGCACACAATTACAAGAGCCTGCTCCTGGGCCTTACTGAATTCACAAAGAAACAGTGTTTCAGTTCGATAAAACATTTCTCTATCTTGAATAACAAGCTTAATACATGCGAATCCTATTGGGTATCTACTGCATTCACCAAGACCCTTAGAATCCGTTCCTTAAAATGTTGCTATATATTGAAAAGCACACTCATACAAGCATGTCCCATTGGGAACTCACTGAATTCGCATAGAAATTTTCATTCCATTCGTGAAAATTTTTCTATATCCCGAACAGTCCACTTATTACTATTGCGGCCTATTGGGAACTAAGTGAATTCACAAAGTTACTGAGATTCGGCTCACCAAATTTTGATAAATCTTTAAAAGTACACATATTACAAGAGCCAGTACTGGGAACTAACTGAATTCACAAAGAATCAGTGCTTCAGTTCGTTAAACGTTGCTCTATCTTGAATAACAAGCTTATTACATGCGAATCCTATTGGGAAACTACTGAATTCACCATGAAACTTAGATTCCGTTCCTTGAAATGTTGCTATATATTGAAAAGCACACTCATAGAAGCATGTCCCATTTGGAACTCCCTGAATTCGCCTAGAAATTTTGATTCCATTCGAGAAAATTTTTCTATATCCCGAACAGTCCACTTATTACTATTGCGGCCTATTGGGAACTAAGTGAATTCACAAAGTTACTGAGATTCGGCTCACCAAATTTTGATATATCTTTAAAAGTACACATATTACAAGAGCCAGTACTGGGAACTAACTGAATTCACAAAGAAACAGTGTTTCAATTCGTTAAAACATTGCACTATCTTGAATAACAAGCTTATTACTTGCGAATCCTATTGGAGATCTACAGAATTCACCATGATACTTAGATTCCGTTACTTAAAATGTTGCTATATATTGAAAAGCACACTCATACATGTCCCATTGGGAACACCCTGAATTCGCCTAGAAATTTTTATTCCATTCGAGAATATTTTTCTATATCCCGAAGAGTCCACTTATTACTACTGCGGCCTATTGGGAACTAACCGAAATCACCAAGTTACTGTGATTCGGCTCAGCAAATTTTGATAAATCTTTAAAAGCACACAATTACAAGAGCCTGCTCCTGGGCCTTACTGAATTCACAAAGAAACAGTGTTTCAGTTCGTTAAAACATTGCTCTATCTTGAATAACAAGTTTATTACATGCGAATCCTATTGGGAATCTACTGCATTCACCATGATACTTAGAATCCGTTCCTTAAAATGTTGCTATATAATGAAAAGCACACGCATACAAGCATGTCCCATTGGGAACTCACTGAATTCGCACAGAAATTTTCATTCCATTCGTGAAAATTTTTCTAAATCCCGAACAGTCCACTTATTACTATTGCGGCCTATTGGGAACTAAGTGAATTCAAAAAGTTACTGAGATTCGGCTCACCAAATTTTGATAAATCTTTAAAAGTACACATATTACAAGAGCCTGTACTGGGAACTAACTGAATTCACAAAGAAACAGTGTTTCAATTCGTTAAAACGTTGCTCTATCTTGAATAACAAGCTTATTACTTGTGAATCCAATTGGGACCTACTGAATTCACCATGATACTTAGATTCCGTTCCTTAAAATGTTGCTATATATTGAAAAGCACAATCATACAAGCATGTCCCATTGGGAACTCCCTGAATTCTCCTAGAAATTTTGATTCCATTCGAGAAAATTTTTCTATATCCCGAAGAGTCCACTTATTACTACTGCGGCCTATTGGGAACTAACCGAAATCTCCAAGTTACTGAGATTCGGCTCACCAAATTTTGATAAATCTTTAAAAGCACACAATTACAAGAGCCTGCTCCTGGGCCTTACTGAATTCACAAAGAAACAGTGTTTCAGTTCGTTAAAACGTTGCTCTATCTTGAATAACAAGCTTATTACTTGCGAATCCTATTGGAGATCTACAGAATTCACCATGATACTTAGATTCCGTTACTTAAAATGTTGCTATATATTGAAAAGCACACTCATATAAGCATGTCCCATTGGGAACTCCCTGATTTCGCATAGAAATTTTGATTCCATTCCTCAATATTTTTCTATATCCCGAAGAGTCCACTTATTACTACTGCGGCCTAAGGGAACTAATCGAATTCGCCAACTTACTGAGATTCGGCTCACCAAATTTGATAAATCTTTAAAAGCACACAATTATAAGAGCCTGCTCCTGGGCCTTACAGAATTCACAAAGAAACAGTGTTTCAGTTCGTTAAAACGTTGCTCTATCTTGAATAACAAGCTTATTACATGCGAATCCTTTTGGGAACCTATTGAATTCACCATGATACTTAGATTCCGTTCCTTAAAATGTTGCTATATATTTAATATCACACTCATACAAGCATGTCCCATTGGGAACTCACTGAATTCGCATAGAAATTTTCATTCCATTCGTGAAAATTTTTCGATATCCCGAACAGTCCACTTATTACTACTGAGCCCTATTGGAAACTAAGTGAATTCACAAAGTTACTGAGATTCGGCTCACCAAATTTTGATAATCTATAAAAGTACACATATTACAAGAGCCTGTACTGGGAACTAACTGAATTCATAGAGAAACAGTGTTTCAATTCGTTAAAACTTTGCTCTATCTTGAATAACAAGCTTATTACTTGTGAATCCAATTGGGACCTACTGAATTCACCATGATACTTAGATTCCGTTCCTTAAAATGTTGCTATATATTGAAAACCACAATCATACAAGCATGTCCCATTGGGAACTCCCTGAATTCGCCTAGAAATTTTGATTCCATTCCTGAAAATTTTTCTATATCCCGAACAGTCCACTTATTACTACTGAGCCCTATTGGGAATAAACTGAATTCAGGAAGTATGAGAGATTCGGCTCAACAAATTTTGATAAATCTTTAAAAGTATACATATTACAAGAGCCTGCTACTGGGAACTAACTGAATTCACAAAGAAACAGTGCTTCATTTCGTTAAAACGTTGCTCTATCTTGAATAACAAGCTTATTACATGCGACTCCTATTGGGAACCTACTGAATTCACCATGATACTTAGATTCCGTTCGTTAAACTGTTGCTATATATTGAAAAGCACACTCATACAAGCATGTCCCATTTGGAACTCCCTGAATTCGCCTAGAAATTTTGATTCCATTCCTGAAAATTTTTCTATATCCCGAACAGTCCACTTATTACTACTGAGCCCTACTGGAGAAACTGAATTCACGTAGTATGTGAGATTCGGCTCAACAAATTTTGATAAATCTTTAAAAGTATACATATTACAAGAGCCTGTTACTGGGAACTAACTGAATTCAAAGAAACAGTGCTTCAGTTCCTTAAAACGTTGCTCTACCTTGAATAACAAGCTAATTAAATGTGAATCCTATTGGGAACCTACTGAATTCATCATGATACTTAGATTCGGTTCGTTAAACTGTTACTATATATTGAAAAACACACTCATACAAGCATGCCCCATTGGGAACTCCCTGAATTCGCCTAGAAATTTGATTCCATTCGTGAAAATTTTTCTATATCGCGAAGAGTCCACTTATTACTACTGCGGCCTATTGGGAACTAACCGAAATCACCAAGTTACTGAGATTCGGCTCAGCAAATTTTGATAAATCTTTAAAAGCACACAATTACAAGAGCCTGCTCCTGGGCCTTACTGAATTCACAAAGAAACAGTGTTTCAGTTCGTTAAAACATTGTTCTATCTTGAATAACAAGTTTATTACATGCGAATCCTATTGGGAATCTATGCATTCACAATGATACTAGTATCCGTTCCTTAAAATGTTGCTATATATTGAAAAGCACACGCATACAAGCATGTCCCATTGGGAACTCACTGAATTCGCATAGAAATTTTCATTCCATTGGTGAAAATTTTTCTAAATCCCGAACAGTCCACTTATTACTATTGCGGCCTATTGGGAACTAAGTGAATTCACAAAGTTACTGAGATTCGGCTCACCAAATTTTGATAAATCTTTAAAAGTACACATATTACAAGAGCCTGTACTGGGAACTAACTGAATTCACAAAGAAACAGTGTTTCAATTCGTTAAAACATTGCTCTATCTTGAATAACAAGCTTATTACTTGCGAATCCTATTGGGACCTATTGAATTCAGCATGATACTTAGATTCCGTTCCTCATAATGTTGCTATATAGTGAAAAGCACACTCATACAACATGTCCCATTGGGAACTCCCTGAATTCGCATAGAAATTTTGATTCCATTCCTCAATATTTTTCTATATCCCGAAGAGTCCACTTATTACTACTGCGGCCTATTTGGAACTAACCAAATTCACGAAGCTACTGAGATTCGGCTCAGGAAATTTTGATAAATCTTTAAAAGTACACATATTACAAGAGCCTGCTACAGGGAACTAACTAAATTCACAAAGAAACAGTGTTTGAGTACGTTAAAACGTTGCTCTATCTTGAATAACTAGCTTATTATTTGTGAATCCAATTGGGACCTACTGAATTCACCATGATACTTAGAATCCGTTCCTTAAAATGTTGCTATATATGGAAAAGCACAATCATACAAGCATGTCCCATTGGGAACTCCCTGAATTCGCCTAGAAATTTTGATTCCATTCGAGAAAATTTTTCTATATCCCGAAGAGTCCACTTATTACTACTGCGGCATATTGGGAACTAACCGAAATCACCAAGTTACTGAGATTCGGCTCACCAAATTTTGATAAATCGTTAAAAGCACACAATTACAAGAGCCTGCTCCTGGGCCTTACTGAATTCACAAAGAAACAGTGTTTCAGTTCGATAAAACATTTCTCTATCTTGAATAACAAGCTTAATACATACGAATCCTATTGGGTATCTACTGCATTCACCAAGACCCTTAGAATCCGTTCCTTAAAATGTTGCTATATATTGAAAAGCACACTCATACAAGCATGTCCCATTGGGAACTCACTGAATTCGCATAGAAATTTTCATTCCATTCGTGAAAATTTTTCTATATCCCGAACAGTACACTTATTACTATTGCGGCCTATTGGGAACTAAGTGAATTCACAAAGTTACTGAGATTCGGCTCACCAAAATTTGATAAATCTTTAAAAGTACACATATTACAAGAGCCAGTACTGGGAACTAAGTGAATTCACAAAGAATCAGTGCTTCAGTTCGTTAAACGTTGCTCTATCTTGAATAACAAGCTTATTACATGCGAATCCTATTGGGAAACTACTGAATTCACCAAGAAACTTAGATTCCGTTCCTTGAAATGTTGCTATATATTGAAAAGCACACTCATAGAAGCATGTCCCATTTGGAACTCCCTGAATTCGCCTAGAAATTTTGATTCCATTAGTGAAAATTTTTCTATATCCCGAACAGTCCACTTATTACTATTGCGGCCTATTGGGAACTAAGTGAATTCACAAAGTTACTGAGATTCGGCTCACCAAATTTTGATATATCTTTAAAAGTACACATATTACAAGAGCCAGTACTGGGAACTAACTGAATTCACAAAGAAACAGTGTTTCAATTCGTTAAAACATTGCACTATCTTCAATAACAAGCTTATTACTTGCGAATCCTATTGGAGATCTACAGAATTCACCATGATACTTAGATTCCGTTACTTAAAATGTTGCTATATATTGAAAAGCACACTCATACATGTCCCATTGGGAACACCCTGAATTCGCCTACAAATTTTTATTCCATTCGAGAATATTTTTCTATATCCCGAAGAGTCCACTTATTACTACTGCGGCCTATTGGGAACTAACCGAAATCACCAAGTTACTGAGATTCGGCTCAGCAAATTTTGATAAATCTTTAAAAGCACACAATTACAAGAGCCTGCTCCTGGGCCTTACTGAATTCACAAAGAAACAGTGTTTCAGTTCGTTAAAACATTGCTCTATCTTTAATAACAAGTTTATTACATGCGAATCCTATTGGGAATCTACTGCATTCACCATGATACTTAGAATCCGTTCCTTAAAATGTTGCTATATATTGAAAAGCACACGCATACAAGCATGTCCCATTGGGAACTCACTGAATTCGCACAGAAATTTTCATTCCATTCGTGAAAATTTTTCTAAATCCCGAACAGTCCACTTATTACTATTGCGGCCTATTGGGAACTAAGTGAATTCACAAAGTTACTGAGATTCGGCTCACCAAATTTTGATAAATCTTTAAAAGTACACATATTACAAGAGCCTGTACTGGGAACTAACTGAATTCACAAAGAAACAGTGTTTCAATTCGTTAAAACATTGCTCTATCTTGAATAACAAGCTTATTACTTGCGAATCCTATTGGGACCTATTGAATTCAGCATGATACTTAGATTCGGTTCCTCAAAATGTTGCTATATAGTGAAAAGCACACTCATACAACATGTCCCATTGGGAACTCCCTGAATTCGCATAGAAATTTTGATTCCATTCCTCAATATTTTTCTATATCCCGAAGAGTCCACTTATTACTACTGCGGCCTATTTGGAACTACCCAAATTCACGAAGTTACTGAGATTCGGCTCAGGAAATTTTGATAAATCTTTAAAAGTACACATATTACAAGAGCCTGCTACAGGGAACTAACTAAATTCACAAAGAAACAGTGTTTGAGTACGTTAAATCGTTGCTCTATCTTGAATAACTAGCTTATTACTTGTGAATCCAATTGGGACCTACTGAATTCACCATGATACTTAGAATCCGTTCCTTAAAATGTTGCTATATATTGAAAAGCACAATCATACAAGCATGTCCCATTGGGAACTCCCTGAATTCGCCTAGAAATTTTGATTCCATTCGAGAAAATTTTTCTATATCCCGAAGAGTCCACTTATTACTACTGCGGCCTATTGGGAACTAACCGAAATCACCAAGTTACTGAGATTCGGCTCACCAAATTTTGATAAATCGTTAAAAGCACACAATTACAAAAGCCTGCTCCTGGGCCTTACTGAATTCACAAAGAAACAGTGTTTCAGTTCGATAAAACATTGCTCTATCTTGAATAACAAGCTTAATACATGCGAATCCTATTGGGAATCTACTGCATTCACCATGACACTTAGAATCCGTTCCTTAAAATGTTGCTATATATTGAAAAGCACACTCATACAAGCATGTCCCATTGGGAACTCACTGAATTCGCATAGAAATTTTCATTTTATTCGTGAAAATTTTTCTATATCCCGAACAGTCCACTTATTACTATTGCGGCCTATTGGAAACTAAGTGAATTCACAAAGTTACTGAGATTCGGCTCACCAAATTTTGATAAATCTTTAAAAGTACACATATTACAAGAGCCAGTACTGGGAACTAACTGAATTCACAAAGAATCAGTGCTTCAGTTCGTTAAACTTTGCTCTATCTTGAATAACAAGCTTATTACATGCGAATCCTATTGGGAAACTACTGAATTCACCATGAAACTTAGATTCCGTTCCTTGAAATGTTGCTATATATTGAAAAGCACACTCATAGAAGCATGTCCCATTTGGAACTCCCTGATTTCGCCTAGAAATTTTGATTCCATTAGTGAAAATTTTTCTATATCCCGAACAGTCCACTTATTACTATTGCGGCCTATTGGGAACTAAGTGAATTCACAAAGTTACTGAGATTCGGCTCACCAAATTTTGATATATCTTTAAAAGTACACATATTACAAGAGCCAGTACTGGGAACTAACTGAATTCACAAAGAAACAGTGTTTCAATTCGTTAAAACATTGCTCTATCTTGAATAACAAGCTTATTACTTGCGAATCCTATTGGAGATCTACAGAATTCACCATGATACTTAGATTCCGTTACTTAAAATGTTGCTATATATTGAAAAGCACACTCATACATGTCCCATTGGGAACACCCTGAATTCGCCTAGAAATTTTTATTCCATTCGAGAATATTTTTCTATATCCCGAGAGTCCACTTATTACTACTGCGGCCTATTGGGAACTAACCGAAATCACCAAGTTACTGAGATTCGGCTCAGCAAATTTTGATAAATCTTTAAAAGCACACAATTACAAGAGCCTGCTCCTGGGCCTTACTGAATTCACAAAGAAACAGTGTTTCAGTTCGTTAAAACATTGCTCTATCTTGAATAACAAGTTTATTACATGCGAATCCTATTGGGAATCTACTGCATTCACCATGATACTTAGAATCCGTTCCTTAAAATGTTGCTATATATTGAAAAGCACACTCATACAAGCATGTCCCATTGGGAACTCACTGAATTCGCATAGAAATTTTCATTCCATTCGTGAAAATTTTTCTATATCCCGAACAGTCCACTTATTACAATTGCGGCCTATTGGGAACTAAGTGAATTCAAAAAGTTACTGAGATTCGGCTCACCAAATTTTGATAAATCTTTAAAAGTACACATATTACAAGAGCCTGTACTGGGAACTAACTGAATTCACAAAGAAACAGTGTTTCAATTCGTTAAAACATTGCTCTATCTTGAATAACAAGCTTATTACTTGCGAATCCTATTGGGACCTAATGAATTCACCATGATACTTAGATTATGTTCCTCAAAATGTTGCTATATAGTGAAAAGCACACTCATACAACATGTCCCATTGGGAACTCCCTGAATTCGCATAGAAATTTTGATTCCATTCCTCAATATTTTTCTATATCCCGAAGAGTCCACTTATTACTACTGCGGCCTATTTGGAACTACCCAAATTCACGAAGTTACTGAGATTCGGCTCAGGAAATTTTGATAAATCTTTAAAAGTACATATATTACAAGAGCCTGCTACAGGGAACTAACTAAATTCACAAAGAAACAGTGTTTGAGTACGTTAAAACGTTGCTCTATCTTGAATAACTAGCTTATTACTTGTCAATCCAATTGGGACCTACTGAATTCACCATGATACTTAGAATCCGTTCCTTAAAATGTTGCTATATATTGAAAAGCACAATCATACAAGCATGTCCCATTGGGAACTCCCTGAATTCGCCTAGAAATTTTGATTCCATTCGAGAAAATTTTTCTATATCCCGAAGAGTCCACTTATTACTACTGCGGCCTATTGGGAACTAACCGAAATCACCAAGTTACTGAGATTCGGCTCAGCAAATTTTGATAAATCGTTAAAAGCACACAATTACAAAAGCCTGCTCCTGGGCCTTACTGAATTCACAAAGAAACAGTGTTTCAGTTCGATAAAACATTGCTCTATCTTGAATAACAAGCTTAATACATGCGAATCCTATTGGGAATCTACTGCATTCACCATGACACTTAGAATCCGTTCCTTAAAATGTTGCTATATATTGAAAAGCACACTCATACAAGCATGTCCCATTGGGAACTCACTGAATTCGCATAGAAATTTTCATTCCATTCGTGAAAATTTTTCTATATCCCGAACAGTCCACTTATTACTATTGCGGCCTATTGGGAACTAAGTGAATTCACAAAGTTACTGAGATTCGGCTCACCAAATTTTGATAAATCTTTAAAAGTACACATATTACAAGAGCCAGTACTGGGAACTAACTGAATTCACAAAGAATCAGTGCTTCAGTTCGTTAAACGTTGCTCTATCTTGAATAACAAGCTTATTACATGCGAATCCTATTGGGAAACTACTGAATTCACCATGAAACTTAGATTCCGTTCCTTGAAATGTTGCTATATATTGAAAAGCACACTCATAGAAGCATGTCCCATTTGGAACTCCCTGAATTCGCCTAGAAATTTTGATTCCATTAGTGAAAATTTTTCTATATCCCGAACAGTCCACTTATTACTATTGCGGCCTATTGGGAACTAAGTGAATTCACAAAGTTACTGAGATTCGGCTCACCAAATTTTGATAAATCTTTAAAAGTACACATATTACAAGAGCCAGTACTGGGAACTAACTGAATTCACAAAGAATCAGTGCTTCAGTTCGTTAAACGTTGCTCTATCTTGAATAACAAGCTTATTACATGCGAATCCTATTGGGAAACTACTGAATTCACCATGAAACTTAGATTCCGTTCCTTGAAATGTTGCTATATATTGAAAAGCACACTCATAGAAGCATGTCCCATTGGGAAATCCCTGAATTCGCCTAGAAATTTTGATTCCATTCCTCAATATTTTTCTATATCCCGAAGAGTCCACTTATTACTACTGCGGCCTAAGGGAACTAATCGAATTCGCCAACTTACTGATATTCGGCTCACCAAATTTGATAAATCTTTAAAAGCACACAATTACAAGAGCCTGCTACTGGGAACTAACTGAATTCACAAAGAAACAGTGTTTCAGTTCGTTAAAACGTTGCTCTATCTTGAATAACAAGCTTATTACATGCGAATCCTATTGGGAACCTTTTGAATTCACCATGATACTTAGATTCCGTTCCTTAAAATGTTGCTATATATTTAATATCACACTCATACAAGCATGTCCCATTGGGAACTCACTGAATTCGCATAGAAATTTTCATTCCATTCGTGAAAATTTTCGATATCCCGAACAGTCCACTTATTACTACTGAGCCCTATTGGGAACTAAGTGAATTCACAATGTTACTGAGATTCGGCTCACCAAATTTTGATAATCTTTAAAAGTACACATATTACAAGAGCCTGTACTGGGAACTAACTGAATTCATAGAGAAACAGTGTTTCAATTCGTTAAAACTTTGCTCTATCTTGAATAACAAGCTTATTACTTGTGAATCCAATTGAAATCTACTGAATTCACCATGATACTTAGATTCCGTTCCTTAAAATGTTGCTATATATTGAAAACCACAATCATACAAGCATGTCCCATTGGGAACTCCCTGAATTCGCCTAGAAATTTTGATTCCATTCCTGAAAATTTTTCTATATCCCGAACAGTCCACTTATTACTACTGAGCCCTATTGGGAAGAAACTGAATTCACGAAGTATGTGAGATTCGGCTCAACAAATTTTGATAAATCTTTAAAAGTATACATATTACAAGAGCCTGCTACTGGGAACTAACTGAATTCACAAAGAAACAGTGTTTCAGTTCGTTAAAACGTTCCTGCATCTTAAATAACAAGCTTATTACATGCGAATCCTATTGGGAACCTACTGGATTCACCATGATACTTAGAATCCGTTCCTTAAAATGTGGCTATATATTGAAAAGCACACACATACAAGCACGTCCCATTGGGAACTAACTGAATTCGCCTAGAAATTTTGATTCCATTCGTGAAATTTTTCTTATCCCCAACAGTCCTCTTATTACTACTGCGGCCTATTGGGAACTAACCGAATTCACCCCGTTACTGAGATTCGGCTGACCAAATTTTGATAAATCTTTAAACAAACAATTTCAAGAGCCTGCTACTGGGGACTAACTGAATTCACAAAGAAACAGTGCTTCATTTCGTTAAAACGTTGCTCTATCTTGAATAACAAGCTTATTACATGCGAATCCTATTGGGAACCTACTGAATTCACCATGATACTTAGATTCCGTTCGTTAAACTGTTGCTATATATTGAAAAGCACACTCATACAAGCATGTCCCATTTGGAACTCCCTGAATTCGCCTAGAAATTTGGATTCCATTCCTGAAAATTTTTCTATATCCCGAACAGTCCACTTATTACTACTGAGCCCTACTGGAGAAACTGAATTCACGTAGTATGTGAGATTCGGCTCAACAAATTTTGATAAATCTTTAAAAGTATACATATTACAAGAGCCTGTTACTGGGAACTAACTGAATTCAAAGAAACAGAGCTTCAGTTCCTTAAAACGTTGCTCTACCTTGAATAACAAGCCTATTAAATGCGAATCCTATTGGGAACCTACTGAATTCACCATGATACTTAGATTCGGTTCGTTAAACTGTTACTATTTATTGAAAAACACACTCATACAAGCATGTCCCATTGGGAACTCCCTGAATTCGCCTAGAAATTTGATTCCATTCTTGAAAATTTTTCTATATCCCGAAGAGTCCACTTATTACTACTGCGGCCTATTGGGAACAAACCGAAATCACCAAGTTACTGAGATTCGGCTAACCAAATTTTGATAAATCTTTAAAAGCACACAATTACAAGAGCCTGCTACTGGGCCTTACTGAATTCACAAAGAAACAGTGTTTCAGTTCGATAAAACATTGCTCTATCTTGAATAACAAGCTTATTACCTGCGAATCCTATTGGGAACCTACTGAATTCACCATGTTACTTAGAATCCGTTCCTTAAAATGTTTCTATATATTGAAAAGCACACTCATACAAGCATGTCCCATTGGGAACTCGCTGAATTCGCCTAGAAATTTTGATTCCATTCATGAAAATTTTTCTATATCCCGAACAGTCCACTTATTACTACTCTGGCCTATTTCGAACTACAGGAATTCACGAAGTTACTGAGATTCGGCTCAGGAAATTTTGATAAATCTTTAAAAGTACACATATTACAAGAGCCTTCTACTGGGAACTAACTGAATTCAAAGAAACAGTGCTTCAGTTCGTTAAAACATTGCTCTATCTTGAATAACAAGCTTATTACATGCGAATCCTATTGGGAACCTATTGAATTTACCATGATACTTAGAATCCGTTCCTTAATATGTTGCTATATATTGAAAAGCACACTAATACAAGCATGTCCTATTGGGAACTCTCTGAATTCGCCTAGAAATTTTGATTTCATTCGTGAAAATTTTTCTATATCCCGAACAGTCCACTTATTACTACTGAGCCCTATTGGGAAGAAACTGAATTCACGAAGTATGTGAGATTCGGCTCAACAAATTTTGATAAATCTTTAAAGTATACATATTACAAGAGCCTGCTACTGGGAACTAACTGAATTCAAAGAAACAGTGCTTCAGTTCGTTAAAACGTTTCTCTCTCTTGAATAACAAGCTTATTAAATGCGAATCCTATTGGGAATCTACTGAATTCACCATGATACTTAGAATCCGTTCCTTAAAATGTTGCTATATAGTGAAAAGCACACTCATACAAGCATGTCCCATTGGGAACTCACTGAATTCTCCTAGAAATGTTTATTCCATTCGTTAAAATTTTTCTATATCCCGAAGTGTCCACTTATTACTACTGCGGCCTATTTGGAACTACCCGAATTCACGAAGTTACTGAGATTCGGCTCAGGAAATTTTGATAAATCTTTAAAAGTACACATATTACAAGAGCCTGCTACAGGGAACTAACTAAATTCACAAAGAAACAGTGTTTGAGTACGTTAAAACGTTGCTCTATCTTGAATAACAAGCTTATTACTTGTGAATCCTATTGGGACGTACTGAATTCACCATGATACTTAGATTCCGTTCCTTAAAATGTTGCTATATATTGAAAAGCACACTCATACAAGCATGTCCCATTGGGAACTCACTGAATTCGCCTAGAAAATTTGATTCCATTCCTGAAAATTTTTCTATATCCCGAACAGTCCACTTATTACTACTGAGCCCAATTGGGAAAAAACAGAATTCAAGAAGTATGTGAGATTCGGCTCAACAAATTTTGATAAATCTTTAAAAGTATCCATATTACAAGAGCCTGCTACTAGGAACTGACTGAATTCACAAAGAAACAGTGTTTCAGTTCGTTAAAACGTTGCTCTGTCTTGAATAACAAGCTTATTACATGCGAATTCTATTGGGAACATACTGAATTCACCATGATACTTAGAATCCGTTCGTTAAACTGTTGCTATATATTGAAAAGCACACTCATACAATCATGTTCCATTGGGAACTCCTTGAATTCGCCTAGAAATTTTGATTCCATTCGTGAAAATTTTTCTATATCCCGAACAGTCCACTTTTTACTACTGCGGCCTATTGGTAACTAAGTGAATTCACCAAGTTCCTGACATTCGGCTCACCAAAGTTTGATAAATCTTTAAAAGTACACATATTACAAGACCTGCTACTGGGAACTGACTGAATTCACAAAGAAATAGTGTTTCAGTTCGTTAAAACTTTGCTCTATCTTGAATAACATGCTTATTACATGCGAATCCTATTGGGAACCTATTGAATTCACCATGATACTTAGATTCCATTCCTTAAAATGTTGCTATATATTGAAAAGCACACTAATACAAGCATGTCCCATTGGGAACTCACTGAATTCGCCTAGAAATTTTCATTCCATTCGTGAAAATTTTTCTATATCCCGAACAGTCCACTTATTACTATGAGCCCTATTGGGAAGAAACTGAATTCACCAAGTATCTGAGATTCTGCTCACCAAATTTTGATAAATCTTTAAAAGCACAAAATTACAAGAGCCTTCTAGTCGGAACAATCTGAATTCACAAATAAACAGTGTTTGAGTTCGTTAAAACCTTGCTCTATCTTGAATAAGTAGCTTATTATATGTGAATCCTATTGGGAACCTACTGAATTCACCATGATACTTAGATTCCGTTCGTTAAACTGTTGCTATATATTGAAAGGCAAACTCATACAAGCATGTCCCATTGGGAACTACTGAATTCGCCTAGAAATTTTGATTCCACTCGTGAAAATTTTTCTATATCCCGAACAGTACACTTATTACTACTGCGGCCTATTTGGAACTACCCGAAATAACGAAATTACTGAGATTCGGCTCACCAAATTTTGATAAATCTTTAAAAGTACACATATTACAAGAGCCTGCTACTGGGAACTAACTGAATTTAAAAGGAAACAGTGTTTCAGTTCGTAAAAACGTAGCTCTATCTTGATTAACAAGCTTATTACATTCGAATCCTATTGGGAACCTATTGAATTCACCATGATACTTAGATTCCGTTCCTTAAAATGTTGCTATATATTGAAAAGCACACTCATACAAGCATGTCCCATTGGGAACTCACTGAATTCGCCTAGAAATTTTGATTTCATTCGTGAAAATTTTTCTCCATCCCGAACAGTCCACTTATTACTACTGAGCCCTATTGGGAAGAAACTGAATTCACCAAGTATCTGAGATTCTGCTCACCAAATTTTGATAAATCTTTAAAAGCATAAATTTACCAGAGCCTGCTACTTGGAACTAACTGAATTCACAAGGAAACAGTGTTTCAGTTCGTTAAAACGTTGCTCTATCTTGAATAACAAGCTTATTACATGCGAATCCCATTGGGAACCTACTGAATTCACCATGATACTTAGAATCCGTTCCTTAAAATCCTGCTATATACTGAAAAGCACACTCATACAAGATGTCCCATTGGACACACCCTGAATTCGCCTAGATATTTTGATTCCATTAGTGAAAATTTTTCTATATCCCGAAAAGTCCACTTATTACTACTGCGGCCTATTTGGAATTACACGAATTCACGAAGTTACTGAGATTCGGCTCACCAAATTTTGATAAATCTTTAAAAGTACACATATTATAAGAGCCTGCTACAGGGAATTAACTTATTCACAAAGAAACAGTGTTTGAGTACGTTAAAACCTTGCTCTATCTTGAATAACAAGCTTATTACTTGTGAATCCTATAGGGACCTACTGAATTCACCATGATACTTAGATTCCGTTACTTAAAATGTTGCTATATATTGAAAAGCACACTATACAAGCATGTCCCATTGAGAACTCTCTGAAT
Source organism: Rattus norvegicus (assembly GCF_021556685.1). Lineage (NCBI taxonomy): Eukaryota > Metazoa > Chordata > Mammalia > Rodentia > Muridae > Rattus > Rattus norvegicus. The sequence goes on along the minus strand of NC_141540.1, from coordinate 1,251,565 downwards.
TCGCCTAGAAATTTTGATTTCATTTGTGAAAATTTTTCTATATCCCGAACAGTCTACTTATTACTACTGAGCTCTATTGGGAAGAAACTGAATTCACCAAGTGACTGAGATTCTGCTCACCAAATTTTGATAAATCTATAAAAGCACAAAATTACAAGAGCCTGCTACTTGGAACTAATTGAATTCACAAAGAAACAGTGTTTCAGTTCGTTAAAACGTTGCTCTATTTTGAATAACAGGCTTATTACATGCGAATCCTATTGGGAACCTACTGAATTCAACATGATACTTAGAATCCGTTCCTTAAAATGTTGCTATAATTGAAAAGCACACTCATACAAGCATGTGCCATTGGGAACTCACTGAATTCGCCTAGAAATTTTGATTCCATTCGTTAAAATTTTTCCATATCAGAACAGTCCACTTATTACTACTGCGGCCTATTTGGAACTACCGGAATTCACGAAGTTACTGAGATTCGGCTCAGGAAATTTTGATAAATCTTTAAAAGTACACATATTACAAGAGCCTTCTACCTGGAACTAACTAAATTCCAAAGAAACAGTGTTGAGTACGTTAAAACGTTGCTCTATCTTGAATAACAAGCTTATTACTTGTGAATCCTATTGGGACCTACTGAATTCACCATGATACTTAGATTCCGTTCCTTAAAATGTTGCTATATATTGAAAAGCACACTCATACAAGCATGTCCCATTGGGAACTCACTGAATTCGCCTAGAAATTTTGATTCCATTCCTGAAAATTTTTCTATATCCCGAACAGTCCACTTATTACTAATGACACCTACTGGAAGAAACTGAATTCACGAAGTATGTGAGATTCGGCTCAACAAATTTTGATAAATCTTTAAAGTATATATATTACAAGAGCCTGCTACTGGGAACTAACTGAATTAAAAGAAACAGTGCTTCAGTTCGTTAAAACGTTTCTCTCTCTTGAATAACAAGCTTATTAAATGCGCATCCTATTGGGAACCTTCTGAATTCACCATGATACTTAGATTCCGTTCGTTAAACTGTTGCTATATATTGAAAAGCACACTCATACAAGCATGTCCATTGGGAACTCCCTGAATTCGCCTAGAAATTTTGATTCCATTCCTCAATATTTTTCTATATCCCGAAGAGTCCACTTATTACTACTGCGGCCTAAGAGAACTAATCGAATTCACCAACTTACTGAGATTCAGCTCACCAAATTTGATAAATCTTTAAAAGTACACATATTACAAGAGCCTGTACTGGGAACTAACTGAATTCACAAAGAAACAGTGTTTCAATTCGTTAAAACATTGCTCTATCTTGAATAACAAGCTTATTACTTGCGAATCCTATTGGGACCTATTGAATTCACAATGATACTTAGATTCCGTTCCTTTAAATGTTGCTATATATTGAAAAGCACACTCATACAACATGTCCCATTGGGAACTCCCTGAATTCGCATAGAAATTTTGATTCCATTCCTCAATATTTTTCTATATCCCGAAGAGTCCACTTATTACTACTGCGGCCTATTTGGATCTACCCAAATTCACGAAGTTACTGAGATTCGGCTCAGGAAATTTTGATAAATCTTTAAAAGTACACATATTACAAGAGCCTGCTACAGGGAACTAACTAAATTCACAAAGAAACAGTGTTTGAGCACGTTAAAACGTTGCTCTATCTTGAATAACAAGCTTATTACTTGTGAATCCAATTTGGACCTACTGAATTCACCATGATACTTAGATTCCGTTCCTTAAAATGTTGCTATATATTGAAAAGCACAATCATACAAGCATGTCCCATTGGGAACTCCCTGAATTCGCCTAGAAATTTTGATTCCATTCGAGAAAATTTTTCTATATCCCGAAGAGTCCACTTATTACTACTGCGGCCTATTGGGAACTAAACAAAATCACCAAGTTACTGAGATTCGGCTCACAAAATTTTGATAAATCTTTAAAAGCACACAATTACAAGAGCCTGCTCCTGGGCCTTACTGAATTCACAAAGAAACAGTGTTTCAGTTCGATAAAACATTGCTCTATCTTGAATAACAAGCTTATTACATGCGAATCCTTTTGGGAATCTACTGCATTCAACATTATACTTAGAATCCGTTCTTTAAAATGTTGCTATATATTGAAAAGCACACTCATACAAGCATGTCCCATTGGGAACTCACTGAATTCGCATAGAATTTTTCATTCCATTCGTGAAAATTTTTCTATATCCCGAACAGTCCACTTATTACTATTGCGGCCTATTGGGAACTAAGTGAATTCACAAAGTTACTGAGATTCGGCTCACCTAATTTTGATAAATCTTTAAAAGTACACATATTACAAGAGCCTGTACCGGGAACTAACTGAGTTCACAAAGAAACAGTGTTTCAATTCGTTAAAACATTGCTCTATCTTGAATAACAAGCTTATTACTTGCGAATCCTATTGGGACCTATTGAATTCACCATGATACTTAGATTCCGTTCCTTAAAATGTTGCTATATATTGAAAAGCACACTCATACAACATGTCCCATTGGGAACTCCCTGAATTCGCATAGAAATTTTGATTCCATTCCTCAATATTTTTCTATATCCCGAGAGTCCACTTATTACTACTGCGGCCTATTTGGAACTACCCAAATTCACGAAGTTACTGAGATTCGGCTCAGGAAATTTTGATAAATCTTTAAAAGTACACATATTACAAGAGCCTGCTACAGGGAACTAACTAAATTCACAAAGAAACAGTTTTTGAGTACGTTAAACCGTTGCTCTATCTTGAATAACAAGCTTATTACTTGTGAATCCAATTGGGACCTACTGAATTCACCATGATACTTAGAATCCGTTCCTTAAAATGTTGCTATATATTGAAAAGCACAATCATACAAGCATGTCCCATTGGGAACTCCCTGAATTCGCCTAGAAATTTTGATTCCATTCGAGAAAATTTTTCTATATCCCGAAGAGTCCACTTATTACTACTGCCGCCTATTGGGAACTAACCGAAATCACCAAGTTACTGAGATTCGGCTCACCAAATTTTGATAAATCGTTAAAAGCACACAATTACAAGAGCCTGCTCCTGGGCCTTACTGAATTCACAAAGAAACAGTGTTTCAGTTCGATAAAACATTGCTCTATCTTGAATAACAAGCTTATTACATGCGAATCCTATTGGGGATCTACTGCATTCACCATGATACTTAGAATCCGTTCCTTAAAATGTTGCTATATATTGAAAAGCACACTCATACAAGCATGTCCCATTGGGAACTCACTGAATTCGCATAGAAATTTTCATTCCATTCGTGAAAATTTTTCTATATCCCGAACAGTCCACTTATTACTATTGCGGCCTATTGGGAACTAAGTGAATTCACAAAGTTACTGAGATTCGGCTCACCAAATTTTGATAAATCTTTAAAAGTACACATATTACAAGAGCCTGTACTGGGAACTAACTGAATTCACAAAGAAACAGTGTTTCAATTCGTTAAAACATTGCTCTATCTTGAATAACAAGCTTATTACTTGCGAATCCTATTGGGACCTATTGAATTCACCATGATACTTAGATTCCGTTCCTTAAAATGCTGCTATATATTGAAAATCACACTCATACAAGCATGTCCCATTGGGAACTCACTGAATTCGCATAGAAATTCTCATTCCATTCGTGAAAATTTTTCTATATCCCGAAGAGTCCACTTATTACTACTGCGGCCTATTTGGAACTACCCGAATTCACGAAGTTACTGAGGTTCGGCTCAGGAAATTTTGATAAATCATTAAAAGTACACATATAACAAGAGCCTGCTACAGGGACCTAACTAAATTCACAAAGAAACAGTGTTTGAGCACGTTAAAACGTTGCTCTATCTTGAATAACAAGCTTATTACTTGTGAATCCAATTGGGACCTACTGAATTCACCATGATACTTAGTTTCCGTTCCTTAAAATGTTGCTATATATTGAAAAGCACAATCATACAAGCATGTTCCATTGGGAACACTCTTAATTCTCCTAGAAATTTTGATTCCATTCGAGAAAATTTTTCTATATCCCGAAGAGTCCACTTATTACTACTGCGGCCTATTGGGAACTAACAGAAATCACCAAGTTACTGAGATTCGGCTCACCAAATTTTGATAAATCTTTAAAAGCACATAATTACAAGAGCCTGCTCCTGGGCCTTACTGAATTCACAAAGAAACAGTGTTTCAGTTCGATAAAACATTGCTCTATCTTGAATAACAAGCTTATTACATGCGAATCCTATTGGGAATCTACTGCATTCACAATGATACTTAGAATCCGTTCCTTAAAATGTTGCTATATATTGAAAAGCACACTCATACAAGCATGTCCCATTGGGAACTCACTGAATTCGCATAGAAATTTTCATTCCATTCGTGAAAATTTTTCTATATCCCGAACAGTCCACTTATTACTATTGCGGCCTATTGGGAACTAAGTGAATTCACAAAGTTACTGAGATTCGGCTCACCAAATTTTGATAAATCTTTAAAAGTACACATATTACAAGAGCCTGTACTGGGAACTAACTGAATTCACAAAGAAACAGTGTTTCAATTCGTTAAAACATTGCTCTATCTTGAATAACAAGCTTATTACTTGCGAATCCTATTGGGACCTATTGAATTCACCATGATACTTAGATTCCGTTCCTTAAAATGTTGCTATATATTGAAAATCACACTCATACAAGCATGTCCCATTGGGAACTCACTGAATTCGCCTAGAAATTTTGATTCCATTCGTTAAATTTTTTCTATATCCCGAAGAGTCCACTTATTACTACTGCGGCCTATTTGGAACTACCCGAATTCACGATGTTACTGAGGTTCGGCTCAGGAAATTTTGATAAATCTTTAAAAGTACACATATTACAAGAGCCTGCTACAGGGAACTAACTAAATTCACAAAGAAACAGTGTTTGAGCACGTTAAAACGTTGCTCTATCTTGAATAAAAAGCTTATTACTTGTGAATCCAATTGGGACCTACTGAATTCACCATGATACTTAGATTCCGTTCCTTATAATGTTGCTATATATTGAAAAGCACAATCATACAAGCATGTCCCATTGGGAACTCCCTGAATTCTCCTAGAAATTTTGATTCCATTCGAGAAAATTTTTCTATATCCCGAAGAGTCCACTTATTACTACTGCGGCCTATTGGGAACTAACCGAAATCTCCAAGTTACTGAGATTCGGCTCACCAAATTTTGATAAATCTTTAAAAGCACACAATTACAAGAGCCTGCTCCTGGGCCTTACTGTATTCACAAAGAAACAGTGTTTCAGTTCGATAAAACATTGCTCTATCTTGAATAACAAGCTTATTACATGCGAATCCTATTGGGAAACTACTGAATTCACCATGAAACTTAGATTCCGTTCCTTGAAATGTTGCTATATATTGAAAAGCACACTCATACAAGCATGTCCCATTTGGAACTCCCTGAATTCGCCTAGAAATTTTGATTCCATTAGTGAAAATTTTTCTATATCCCGAACAGTCCACTTATTACTACTGCGGCCTATTGGGAACTAACCGAATTCACCAACTTACAGAGAATCGGTACACCAAATTTTGATAAATCTTTAAGCACACAATTACAAGAGCCTGCTACTGGGCCTTACTTAATTCACAAAGAAACAGTGTTTCAGTTCGTTAAAACGTTGCTCTATCTTGAATAACAAGCTTATTACTTGCGAATCCTATTGGAGATCTACAGAATTCACCATGATACTTAGATTCCGTTACTTAAAATGTTGCTATATATTGAAAAGCACACTCATATAAGCATGTCCCATTGGGAACTCCCTGATTTCGCATAGAAATTTTGATTCCATTCCTCAATATTTTTCTATATCCCGAAGAGTCCACTTATTACTACTGCGGCCTAAGGGAACTAATCGAATTCGCCAACTTACTGAGATTCGGCTCACCAAATTTGATAAATCTTTAAAAGCACACAATTATAAGAGCCTGCTCCTGGGCCTTACAGAATTCACAAAGAAACAGTGTTTCAGTTCGTTAAAACGTTGCTCTATCTTGAATAACAAACTTATTACATGCGAATCCTTTTGGGAACCTATTGAATTCACCATGATACTTAGATTCCGTTCCTTAAAATGTTGCTATATATTTAATATCACACTCATACAAGCATGTCCCATTGGGAACTCACTGAATTCGCATAGAAATTTTCATTCCATTCGTGAAAATTTTTCGATATCCCGAACAGTCCACTTATTACTACTGAGCCCTATTGGGAACTAAGTGAATTCACAAAGTTACTGAGATTCGGCTCACCAAATTTTGATAATCTTTAAAAGTACACATATTACAAGAGCCTGTACTGGGAACTAACTGAATTCATAGAGAAACAGTGTTTCAATTCGTTAAAACTTTGCTCTATCTTGAATAACAAGCTTATTACTTGTGAATCCAATTGGGACCTACTGAATTCACCATGATACTTAGATTCCGTTCCTTAAAATGTTGCTATATATTGAAAACCACAATCATACAAGCATGTCCCATTGGGAACTCCCTGAATTCGCCTAGAAATTTTGATTCCATTCCTGAAAATTTTTCTATATCCCGAACAGTCCACTTATTACTACTGAGCCCTATTGGGAAGAAACTGAATTCAGGAAGTATGAGAGATTCGGCTCAACAAATTTGATAAATCTTTAAAAGTATACATATTACAAGAGCCTGCTACTGGGAACTAACTGAATTCACAAAGAAACAGTGCTTCATTTCGTTAAAACGTTGCTCTATCTTGAATAACAAGCTTATTACATGCGAATCCTATTGGGAACCTACTGAATTCACCATGATACTTAGATTCCGTTCGTTAAACTGTTGCTATATATTGAAAAGCACACTCATACAAGCATGTCCCATTTGGAACTCCCTGAATTCGCCTAGAAATTTGGATTCCATTCCTGAAAATTTTTCTATATCCCGAACAGTCCACTTATTACTACTGAGCCCTGCTGGAGAAACTGAATTCACGTAGTATGTGAGATTCGGCTCAACAAATTTTGATAAATCTTTAAAAGTATACATATTACAAGAGCCTGTTACTGGGAACTAACTGAATTCAAAGAAACAGTGCTTCAGTTCCTTAAAACGTTGCTCTACCTTGAATAACAAGCTAATTAAATGTGAATCCTATTGGGAACCTACTGAATTCACCATGATACTTAGATTCGGTTCGTTAAACTGTTACTATATATTGAAAAACACACTCATACAAGCATGCCCCATTGGGAACTCCCTGAATTCGCCTAGAAATTTGATTCCATTCGTGAAAATTTTTCTATATCGCGAAGAGTCCACTTATTACTACTGCGGCCTATTGGGAACTAACCGAAATCACCAAGTTACTGAGATTCGGCTCAGCAAATTTTGATAAATCTTTAAAAGCACACAATTACAAGAGCCTGCTCCTGGGCCTTACTGAATTCACAAAGAAACAGTGTTTCAGTTCGATAAAACATTGCTCTATCTTGAATAACAAGCTTATTACATGCGAATCCTATTGGGAATCTACTGCATTCACCATGATACTTAGAATCCTTTCCTTAAAATGTTTCTATATATTGAAAAGCACACTCATACAAGCCTGTCCCATTGGGAACTCACTGATTTCGCCTAGAAATTTTGATTCCATTCGTGAAAATTTTTCTATATCCCGAACAGTCCACTTATTACTATTGCGGCCTATTGGGAACTAAGTGAATTCACAAAGTTACTGAGATTCGGCTCACCAAATTTTGATAAATCTTTAAAAGTACACATATTACAAGAGCCTGTACTGGGAACTAACTGAATTCACAAAGAAACAGTGTTTCAATTCGTTAAAACATTGCTCTATCTTGAATAACAAGCTTATTACTTGCGAATCCTATTGGGACCTATTGAATTCACCATGATACTTAGATTCCGTTCCTTTAAATGTTGCTATATATTGAAAAGTACACTCATAAAACATGTCCCATTGGGAACTCCCTGAATTCGCATAGAAATTTTGATTCCATTCCTCAATATTTTTCTATATCCCGAAGAGTCCACTTATTACTACTGCGGCCTATTTGGAACTACCCAAATTCACGAAGTTACTGAGATTCGGCTCAGGAAATTTTGATAAATCTTTAAGAGTACACATATTACAAGAGCCTGCGACAGGGAACTAACTAAATTCACAAAGAAACAGTGTTTGAGCACGTTAAAACGTTGCTCTATCTTGAATTACAAGCTTATTACTTGTGAATCCAATTGGGACCTACTGAATTCACCATGATACTTAGATTCCGTTCCTTAAAATGTTGCTATATATTGAAAAGCACACTCATACAAGCATGTCCTTTTGGGAACTCACTGAATTCGCATAGAAATTTTCATTCCACTCGTGAAAATTTTTCTATATCCCGAACAGTCCACTTATTACTATTGCGGCCTATTGGGAACTAAGTGAATTCAAAAAGTTACTGAGATTCGGCTCACCAAATTTTGATAAATCTTTAAAAGTACACATATTACAAGAGCCTGTACTGGGAACTAACTGAATTCACAAAGAAACAGTGTTTCAATTCGTTAAAACATTGCTCTATCTTGAATAACAAGCTTATTACTTGCGAATCCTATTGGGACCTATTGAATTCACCATGATACTTAGATTCCGTTCCTTTAAATGTTGCTATATATTGAAAATCACACTCATACAAGCATGTCCCATTGGGAACTCACTGAATTCGCCTAGAAATTTTGATTCCATTCGTTAAAATTTTTCTATATCCCGAAGAGTCCACTTATTACTACTGCGGCCTATTTGGAACTACCCGAATTCACGAAGTTACTGAGGTTCGGCTCAGGAAATTTTGATAAATCTTTAAAAGTACACATATTACAAGAGCCTGCTACAGGGAACTAACTAAATTCACAAAGAAACAGTGTATGAGCACGTTAAAACGTTGCTCTATCTTGAATAACAAGCTTATTACTTGTGAATCCAATTGGGACCTACTGAATTCACCACGATACTTAGATTCCGTTCCTTAAAATGTTGCTATATATTGAAAAGCACAATCATACAAGCATGTCCCATTGGGAACACCCTGAATTCTCCTAGAAATTTTGATTCCATTCGAGAAAATTTTTCTATATCCCGAAGAGTCCACTTATTACTACTGCGGCCTATTGGGAACTAACCGAAATCACCAAGTTACTGAGATTCGGCTCACCAAATTTTTATAAATCGTTAAAAGCACACAATTACAAGAGCCTGCTCCTGGGCCTTACTGAATTCACAAAGAAACAGTGTTTCAGTTCGATAAAACATTGCTCTATCTTGAATAACAAGCTTAATACATGTGAATCCTATAGGGAATCTACTGCATTCACCATGATACTTAGAATCCGTTCCTTAAAATGTTGCTATATATTGAAAAGCACACTCATACAAGCATGTCCCATTGGGAACTCACTGAATTCGCATAGAAATTTTCATTCCATTCGTGAAAATTTTTCTATATCCCGAACAGTCCACTTCTTACTATTGCGGCCTATTGGGAACTAAGTGAATTCACAAAGTTACTGAGATTCGGCTCACCAAATTTTGATATATCTTTAAAAGTACACATATTACAAGAGCCAGTACTGGGAACTAACTGAATTCACAAAGAAACAGTGTTTCAATTCGTTAAAACATTGCTCTATCTTGAATAACAAGCTTATTACTTGCGAATCCTATTGGAGATCTACAGAATTCACCATGATACTTAGATTCCGTTACTTAAAATGTTGCTATATATTGAAAAGCACACTCATACATGTCCCATTGGGAACACCCTGAATTCGCCTAGATATTTTTATTCCATTCGAGAATATTTTTGTATATCCCGAAGTGTCCACTTATTACTACTGCGGCCTATTGGGAACTAACCGAAATCACCAAGTTACTGAGATTCGGCTCAGCAAATTTTGATAAATCTTTAAAATCACACAATTACAAGAGCCTGCTCCTGGGCCTTACTGAATTCACAAAGAAACAGTGTTTCAGTTCGTTAAAACATTGCTCTATCTTGAATAACAAGTTTATTACATGCGAATCCTATTGGGAATCTACTGCATTCACCATGATACTTAGAATCCGTTCCTTAAAATGTTGCTATATATTGAAAAGCACAATCATACAAGCATGTCCCATTGGGAACTCACTGAATTTGCATAGAAATTTTCATTCCATTCGTGAAAATTTTTCTAAATCCCGAACAGTCCACTTATTACTATTGCGGCCTATTGGGAACTAAGTGAATTCAAAAAGTTACTGAGATTCGGCTCACCAAATTTTGATAAATCTTTAAAAGTACACATATTACAAGAGCCTGTACTGGGAACTAACTGAATTCACAAAGAAACAGTGTTTCAATTCGTTAAAACATTGCTCTATCTTGAATAACAAGCTTATTACTTGCGAATCCTATTGGGACCTATTGAATTCACCATGATACTTAGATTCTGTTCCTCAAAATGTTGCTATATAGTGAAAAGCACACTCATACAACATGTCCCATTGGGAACTCCCTGAATTCGCATAGAAATTTTGATTCCATTCCTCAATATTTTTCTATATCCCGAAGAGTCCACTTATTACTACTGCGGCCTATTTGGAACTACCCAAATTCACGAAGTTACTGAGATTCGGCTCAGGAAATTTTGATAAATCTTTAAAAGTACACATATTACAAGAGCCAGTACTGGGAACTAACTGAATTCACAAAGAATCAGTGCTTCAGTTCGTTAAACGTTGCTCTATCTTGAATAACAAGCTTATTACATGCGAATCCTATTGAGAAACTACTGAATTCACCATGAAACTTAGATTCCGTTCCTTGAAATGTTGCTATATATTGAAAAGCACACTCATAGAAGCATGTCCCATTGGGAAATCCCTGAATTCGCCTAGAAATTTTGATTCCATTAGTGAAAATTTTTCTATATCCCGAACAGTCCACTAATTACTTCTGCGGCCTATTGGGAACTAACTGAATTCACCAACTTACAGAGAATCGGCTCACCAAATTTTGATAAATCTTTAAGCACACAATTACAAGAGCCTGCTACTGCGCCTTACTTAAATCACAAAGAAACAGTGTTTCAGTTCGTTAAAACGTTGCTCTACCTTGAATAACAAGCTAATTAAATGTGAATCCTATTGGGAACCTACTGAATTCACCATGATACTTAGATTCGGTTCGTTAAACTGTTACTATATATTGAAAAACACACTCATACAAGCATGCCCCATTGGGAACTCCCTGAATTCGCCTAGAAATTTGATTCCATTCGTGAAAATTTTTCTATATCGCGAAGAGTCCACTTATTACTACTGCGGCCTATTGGGAACTAACCGAAATCACCAAGTTACTGAGATTCGGCTCAACAAATTTTGATAAATCTTTAAAAGCACACAATTACAAGAGCCTGCTCCTGGGCCTTACTGAATTCACAAAGAAACAGTGTTTCAGTTCGATAAAACATTGCTCTATCTTGAATAACAAGCTTATTACATGCGAATCCTATTGGGAATCTACTGCATTCACCATGATACTTAGAATCCGTTCCTTAAAATGTTGCTATATATTGAAAAGCACACTCATACAAGCCTGTCCCATTGGGAACTCACTGATTTCGCCTAGAAATTTTGATTCCATTCGTGAAAATTTTTCTATATCCCGAACAGTCCACTTATTACTATTGCGGCCTATTGGGAACTAAGTGAATTCACAAAGTTACTGAGATTCGGCTCACCAAATTTTGATAAATCTTTAAAAGTACACATATTACAAGAGCCTGTACTGGGAACTAACTGAATTCACAAAGAAACAGTGTTTCAATTCGTTAAAACATTGCTCTATCTTGAATAACAAGCTTATTACTTGCGAATCCTATTGGGACCTATTGAATTCACCATGATACGTAGATTCCGTTCCTTTAAATGTTGCTATATATTGAAAAGTACACTCATAAAACATGTCCCATTGGGAACTCCCTGAATTCGCATAGAAATTTTGATTCCATTCCTCAATATTTTTCTATATCCCGAAGAGTCCACTTATTACTACTGCGGCCTATTTGGAACTACCCAAATTCACGAAGTTACTGAGATTCGGCTCAGGAAATTTTGATAAATCTTTAAGAGTACACATATTACAAGAGCCTGCGACAGGGAACTAACTAAATTCACAAAGAAACAGTGTTTGAGCACGTTAAAACGTTGCTCTATCTTGAATAACAAGCTTATTACTTGTGAATCCAATTGGGACCTACTGAATTCACCATGATACTTAGATTCCGTTCCTTAAAATGTTGCTATATATTGAAAAGCACACTCATACAAGCATGTCCTTTTGGGAACTCACTGAATTCGCATAGAAATTTTCATTCCATTCGTGAAAATTTTTCTATATCCCGAACAGTCCACTTATTACTATTGCGGCCTACTGGGAACTAAGTGAATTCACAAAGTTACTGAGATTCGGCTCACCAAATTTTGATAAATCTTTAAAAGTACACATATTACAAGAGCCTGTACTGGGAACTAACTGAATTCATAGAGAAACAGTGTTTCAATTCGTTAAAACTTTGCTCTATCTTGAATAACAAGCTTATTACTTGTGAATCCAATTGAAACCTACTGAATTCACCATGATACTTAGATTCCGTTCCTTGAAATGTTGCTATATATTGAAAACCACAATCATACAAGCATGTCCCATTGGGAACTCCCTGAATTCGCCTAGAAATTTTGATTCCATTCCTGAAAATTTTTCTATATCCCGAACAGTCCACTTATTACTACTGAGCCCTATTGGGAAGAAACTGAATTCAGGAAGTATGAGAGATTCGGCTCAACAAATTTTGATAAATCTTTAAAAGTATACATATTACAAGAGCCTGCTACTGGGAACTAACTGAATTCACAAAGAAAGAGGGCTTCATTTCGTTAAAACGTTGCTCTATCTTGAATAACAAGCTTATTACATGCGAATCCTATTGGGAACCTACTGAATTCACCATGATACTTAGATTCCGTTCGTTAAACTGTTGCTATATATTGAAAAGCACACTCATACAAGCATGTCCCATTTGGAACTCCCTGAATTCGCCTAGAAATTTGGATTCCATTCCTGAAAATTTTTCTATATCCCGAACAGTCCACTTATTACTACTGAGCCCTACTGGAGAAACTGAATTCACGTAGTATGTGAGATTCGGCTCAACAAATTTTGATAAATCTTTAAAAGTATACATATTACAAGAGCCTGTTACTGGGAACTAACTGAATTCAAAGAAACAGTGCTTCAGTTCCTTAAAACGTTGCTCTACCTTGAATAAAAAGCCTATTAAATGCGAATCCTATTGGGAACCTACTGAATTCACCATGATACTTAGATTCGGTTCGTTAAACTGTTACTATTTATTGAAAAACACACTCATACAAGCATGTCCCATTGGGCACTCCCTGAATTCGCCTAGAAATTTGATTCCGTTCTTGAAAATTTTTCTATATCCCGAAGAGTCCACTTATTACTACTGCGGCCTATTGGGAACTAACCGAAATCACCAAGTTACTGAGATTCGGCTAACCAAATTTTGATAAATCTTTAAAAGCACACAATTACAAGAGCCTGCTACTGGGCCTTACTGAATTCACAAAGAAACAGTGTTTCAGTTCGATAAAACATTGCTCTATCTTGAATAACAAGCTTATTACCTGCGAATCCTATTGGGAACCTACTGAATTCACCATGATACTTAGAATCCGTTCCTTAAAATGTTGCTATATATTGAAAAGCACACTCATACAAGCATGTCCCATTGGGAACTCGCTGAATTCGCCTAGAAATTTTGATTCCATTCATGAAAATTTTTCTATATCCCGAACAGTCCACTTATTACTACTCTGGCCTATTTCGAACTACCGGAATTCACGAAGTTACTGAGAATCGGCTCAGGAAATTTTGATAAATCTTTAAAAGTACACATATTACAAGAGCCTTCTACTGGGAACTAACTGAATTCAAAGAAACAGTGCTTCAGTTCGTTAAAACATTGCTCTATCTTGAATAACAAGCTTATTACATGCGAATCCTATTGGGAACCTATTGAATTTACCATGATACTTAGAATCCGTTCCTTAATATGTTGCTATATATTGAAAAGCACACTCATACAAGCATGTCCTATTGGGAATTCCCTGAATTCGCCTAGAAATTTTGATTTCATTCGTGAAAATTTTTCTATATCCCGAACAGTCCACTTATTACTACTGAGCCCTATTGGGAAGAAACTGAATTCACGAAGTATGTGAGATTCGGCTCAACAAATTTTGATAAATCTTTAAAGTATACATATTACAAGAGCCTGTACAGGGAACTAACAGAATTCACAAAGAAACAGTGTTTCAATTCGTTAAAACATTGCTCTATCTTGAATAACAGGCTTATTACTTGCGAATCCTATTGGGACCTATTGAATTCACCATGATACTTAGATTCCGTTCCTTTAAATGTTGCTATATATTGTAAAGCACACTCATACAACATGTCCCATTGGGAACTCCCTGAATTCGCATAGAAATTTTGATTCCATTCCTCAATATTTTTCTATATCCCGAAGAGTCCACTTATTACTACTGCGGCCTATTTGGAACTACCCAAATTCACGAAGTTACTGAGATTTGGCTCAGGAAATTTTGATAAATCTTTAAAAGTACACATATTACAAGAGCCTGCTACAGGGAACTAACTAAATTCACAAAGAAACAGTGTTTGAGTACGTTAAAACGTTGCTCTATCTTGAATAACAAGCTTATTACTTGTGAATCCAATTGGGACCTACTGAATTCACCATGATACTTAGAATCCGTTTCTTAAAATGTTGCTATATATTGAAAACCATAATCATACAAGCATGTCCCATTGGGAACTCCCTGAATTCGCCTAGAAATTTTGATTCCATTCGAGAAAATTTTTCTATATCCCGAAGAGTCCACTTATTACTACTGCGGCCTATTGGGAACTAACCGAAATCACCAAGTTACTGAGATTCGGCTCACCAAATTTTGATAAATCGTTAAAAGCACACAATTACAAGAGCCTGCTCCTGGGCCTTACTGAATTCACAAAGAAACAGTGTTTCAGTTCGATAAAACATTGCTCTATCTTGAATAACAAGCTTATTACATGCGAATCCTATTGGGAATCTACTGCATTCACCATGACACTTAGAATCCGTTCCTTAAAATGTTGCTATATATTGAAAAGTACACTCATACAAGCATGTCCCATTGGGAACTCACTGAATTCGCATAGAAATTTTCATTTTATTCGTGAAAATTTTTCTATATCCCGAACAGTCCACTTATTACTATTGCGGCCTATTGGGAACTAAGTGAATTCAAAAAGTTACTGAGATTCGGCTCACCAAATTTTGATAAATCTTTAAAAGTACACATATTACAAGAGCCTGTACTGGGAACTAACTGAATTCACAAAGAAATAGTGTTTCAATTCGTTAAAACATTGCTCTATCTTGAATAACAAGCTTATTACTTGCGAATCCTATTGGGACCTATTGAATTCACCATGATACTTAGATTCCGTTCCTTAAAATGTTGCTATATATTGAAAATGACACTCATACAAGCATGTCCCATTGGGAACTCACTGAATTCGCCTAGAAATTTTGATTCCATTCGTTAAAATTTTTCTATATCCCGAAGAGTCCACTTATTACTACTGCGGCCTATTTGGAACTACCCGAATTCACGAAGTTACTGAGGTTCGGCTCAGGAAATTTTAATAAATCTTTAAAAGTACACATATTACAAGAGCCTGTTACAGGGAACTAACTAAATTCACAAAGAAACAGGGTCTGAGCACGTTAAAACTTTGCTCTATCTTGAATAACAAGCTTATTACTTGTGAATCCAATTGGGACCTACTGAATTCACCATGATACTTAGTTTACGTTCCTTAAAATGTTGCTATATATTGAAAAGCACAATCATACAAGCATGTCCCATTGGGAACACCCTGAATTCTCCTAGAAATTTTGATTCCATTCGAGAAAATTTTTCTATATCCCGAAAAGTCCACTTATTACTACTGCGGCCTATTGGGAACTAACCGAAATCACCAAGTTACTGAGATTCGGCTCACCAAATTTTGATAAATATTTAAAAGCACACAATTACAAGAGCCTGCTCCTGGGCCTTACTGAATTCACAAAGAAACAGTGTTTCAGTTCGATAAAACATTGCTCTACCTTGAATAACAAGCTTATTACATGCGAATCCTATTGGG
Source organism: Rattus norvegicus (assembly GCF_021556685.1). Classification (NCBI taxonomy): domain Eukaryota; kingdom Metazoa; phylum Chordata; class Mammalia; order Rodentia; family Muridae; genus Rattus; species Rattus norvegicus. Next base: position 1,235,129 of record NC_141540.1, on the reverse strand, counting down.
AACCTACTGAATTCACCACGATACTTAAATTCCGTTCCTTCAAATGTTGCTATATATTGAAAAGCACACTCACACAAGCATGTCCCATTGGGAACTCAATGAATTCGCCTAGAAATTTTGATTCCATTCGTTAAAATTTTTCTATATCCCGAACAGTCCACTTATTACTACTCCGGCCTATTGGGAACTAAACGAATTCACCAAGTTACTGAGATTCATCTCACCAAATTTTGATAAATCTTTAAAAGTACACATATTACAACAGCCTGCTACTGGGAACTAACTGAATTCACAAAGAAAAAGGGTTTCAGTTCGTTAAAACGTTGCTCTATCTAGAATAACAAGCTTATTATATGCGAATACTATTGGAGATCTACTGAATTCACCGTGTTACTTAGATTCCGTTCCTTAAAATGTTGCTATATATTGAAAAGCAAACTCATACAAGCATGTCCCATGGGAACTCAGTGAAGTTGCCTAGAAATTTTTGTTCCATTCGTGAAAATTTTTCTATATCCGGAACTGTCCACTTATTACTACTGCGACCTTTGGGAACTAACAAAATTCACCAAGTTACTGAGATTCGGCTCAGGAAATTTTGATAAATCTTCAAAAGGACACATATCACAAGAGCCTGCTACTGGGAACTCACTGAATTCACAAAGAAACAGTGTTTCAGTTCGTTAAAACGTGGCTCTATCTTGAACAACAGGTTTATTACATGCTAATACTATTGGGAACCTACTGAATTCACCATGATACTTAGATTCCGTTCCTAAAATTTTGCTATATATTGAAAAGCACACTCATTCAATCATGTCCCATTGGGAACTCACTGAATTCGCCGAGAAATTTTGATTCCATTCGGGAAAATTTTTCGATATCCCGAACACTCCACTTATTACTACTACGGCCTATTGGGGACTAACCGAATTCACCAACTAACTGAGATTAGGCTCACCAAATTTTGATAAATCTTTAAAAGTACACATATTAAAAGAGCCTGCTACTGGGAACTCACTGAATTCACAAAGAAACGGTATTTCAGTTCGTTAAAACGTTGCTCTATCTTGAACAACTTGCTTATTACATGCGAATCCTATTGGGAACCTACTGAATTCACCACGATACTTAGATTCCTTTCCTTCAAATGTTGCTATATACGGAATAGCACACTCATACAAGCATGTTCCATTGGGAACTCACTGAATTCGCCTAGAAATTTTGATTCCATTCATGAAAATTTTTCGATATCCCGAACAGTCCACTTATTACTACTACGGCCTATTGGGAACTAAACGAAATCAACAAGTTACTGAGATTCGGCTCACCAAATTTTGATAAATCTTTAAAAGTACACATATTACAAGTGCCTGTTCCTGGGAACTAACTGAATTCAGAAAGAAAAAGTGTCTCAGGTCGTTAAGACGTTGCTCTATCTTGAATAACATGCTTATTACATGCGAATCCTATTGGAGATCTACTGAATTCACCGTGTTACTTAGATTCCGTTCCTTAAAATGTTGCTATATATTGAAAAGCAAACTCATACAAGCATGTCCCATGGGAAATCACTGAAGTTGACTAGAAATTTTCGTTCCATTCGTGAAAATTTTTCTATATCCCGAACTGTCCACTTATTACAACTGCGGCCTATTGGAACTAACCAAATTCACAAATTACTGAGATTCGGCTCAGGAAATTTTGATAAATCTTTAAAAGGACACATATCACAAGAGCCTGCTACTGGGAACTAATTAAATTCACAAAGAAACAGGGTTTCAGTTCGATAAAATGTAGCTCTATCTATTATAATAAGCTTATTACATGCGAATCCTATTGGGAACCTACTGAATTAACCACGATACTTAGATTCCGTTTCTTAAAATGTTGCTATATACGGAAAAGCACACTCATACAAGTATGTCCCATTGGGAACTCACTGAATTCGACTAGAAATTTTGATTCCTTTCTTTAAAATTTTCTATACCCCGAACAGTCCACTTATTACTACTGCGGCCTGTCGGAAACTAACCGAATTCACCATGTTACTCAGGTTCGGCTCACCAAATTTTGATAACTCTTTAAAAATACACATATTACAAGAGCCTGCTACTAACAACTAACTGAATTCACAAAGAAACAGTGTTTCAGTTCGTTAAAACCTTGCTCTATCTTGAACAACAGGTTTATTACATGCGAATACTATTGGGAAGTTACTGAATTCACCATTATACATAGATTCCGTTCCTAAAATGTTGCTATATATTAAAAAGCACACTTATACAATCATGTCCCATTAGGAACTCATTGAATTCGCCTAGAAATTTTGATTCCAATCGTGACAATTTTTCGATATCCCGAACAGTCCACTTATTACTACTGCGGCCTATTGGGAATTAACCAAATGCACCAATTTACTGAGATTCGACTCATCAAATTTTGATAAATCTTTAAAAGGACAAATATCACAAGAGCCTGCTACTGGGAACTCACTGAATTTACAAAGAAACAGTGTTTCAGTTCGTTAAAACGTTGCTCTATCTAGAACAACAAGCTTATTACAATCGAATCCTATTGTTTACCTACTGAATCCACTTAGATACTTATATTCCGTTCCTTAAAATGTTGCTATATATTGAAAAGCACACTCATGCAAGCATGTCCATTGGGAACTCACTGAATTCTCCTAGAAATTTTGATGCCATTCGTGATAATTTTTCTATATCTCGAACAGTCCACTTATTACTACTGCGGGCTATTGGGAACTAATCGAATTCTCAAAGTTACTGAGATTCGGCTCACCAAATTTTGATAAATCGTTAAAGGACACATATTACAAGACCAGGCTACTGGGAGCTAACACAATTCACAAAGAAACATGGTTTCAGTTCGTTAAAACGATGCTCTATCTTGAATAACAAGCTTATTACATGCGAATCCTATTGGGAACCTACTGAATTCACCATGATACTTAGATTCCGTTCCTTAAAATGTTGCTCTATATTGAAAAGCACACTCATACAAGCATGTCCCATTGGGAACTGACTGATTTCGCCATGAAATTTTGATTCATTCGTGAAAATTTTTCTAGACCCCGAACAGTCCAATTATTACTACTGCGGCCTAATTGGAACTAACCGAATTCACCATGTTACTGAGATTCTACTCACCAAATTTTGATAAATCTTTAAAAGTACTCATATTACAAGGGCCTGCTACTAGGAACTAACTGAATTCACAAAGAAACAGTGTTTCAGTTCGTTAAAACGTTGCTCTATCTTCAATAACAAGCTTATTACATGCGAATCATATTGGGAACCTTCTGAATTCAATATGATACTTAGATTCCGTTCCTTAAAATTTTGCTCTATATTGAAAAGCACACTCATACAAGCATGTCCCATTGGGAACACACCGAATTCGCCTAGAAATTTTGATTCCATTCGTGAACATTTTTCTATATCCCGAAGAGTCCACTTATTACTACTGCGGCCTATTGGGAACTAACTGAATTCACCAAGTTACTGAGATTCGGCTCACCAAATTTTGATAAATCTTTAAAAGTACACCTATTACAAGAGCCTTCTACTGGGAACTAACTGAATTCACAAAGAAACAGTGTTTCAGTTCGTTAAAACGTTGCTCTATCTTGAATAACAAGCTTATTACATGCGAATCCTATTGCAGATCTACTGAATTCACCGTGTTACTTAGATTCCGTTACTTAAAATGTTGCTATATATTGAAAACCAAACTCATACAAGCATGTCCCATGGGAACTCACTGAATTTGCCTAGAAATTTTCGTTCCATTCGTGAAAATTTTTCTATATCCGAACAGTCCACTTATTACTACTGCGGCCTATTGGGAACTAACCGAATTCACCAAGTTACTGAGAAACGTCTCAGGAATTGATATATATTTAGAAGTACACATGTTACAAGAGCCTTCTACTGGGAATTAAATGAATTCACAAAGTGTTTCAGTTCGTTAAAATGTTGCTCTATCTTGAAAAACAATGTTATTACATGGGAATCCTATTGGGAACCTATTGAATTCACCATGAGTCTTAGATTCCGTTCCTTAAAATCTTGCTATATATTGAAAAGCACACTCAAACAAACAAGTTCCATTGGGAACTCACTGAAATCGCCTAGAAATTCTGATTCCAATCGTTAAAATTTTTCTATATCCCGAAGAGTCTACTTATTACTACTGCGGCCTATTGGGAACTAACCGAATTCACCAATTTACTGAGATTCGGCTCATCAAATTTTGATGAATCTTTAAAAGTACACATATCACAAGAGCCTGCTACTGGGAACTCACTGAATTCACAAAGAAACAGTGTTTCAGTTCGTTAAAATGTTGCTCTATCTTGAACAACAAGCTTATTACATGCGAATCCTATTGGGAACCTACTAAATTCACAAGGATACTTAGATTCCGTTCCTAAAAATGTTGCTATATATTGAAAAGCACACTCATACAAGCATGTCGCATTGCAAACTCACTGAATTCGCCTAGAAATTTTGATTCCATTCGTGATAATTTTTCTATATCCCCAACAGTCCACTTATTACTACTGCGGCCTATTGGGAACTAACCGAATTCACCAAGTTACTGAGATTCGGCTGACCAAATTTTGATAAATCTTTAAAAGTACTCACATTACAAGGGCATGCTACTAGGAACTAACTGAATTCACAAAGAAACAGTGTTTCAGTTCGTTAAAACGTTGCTCTATCTTGAATAACAAGCTTATTACATGCGAATACTACTGGGAACCTACTGAATTCACCATGATACTTAGATTCCGTACCTTCAAATGTTGCTATATACGGAAAAGCACACTCATACAAGCATATCCCATTGGGAATTCACTGAATTCGCCTAGAAATTTTCATTCCATTCGTGCTAATTTTTCGATATCCCAAACAGTCCACTTATTACTACTGCGGATTTTTGGGAACTAACCGAATTCACCATGTTACTGAGATTCGGCTCACCAAATTTTGATAAATCTTTAAATGTACACATATTACAAGAGCCTGCTACTGGGAACCTACTGAATTCACAAAGAAACAGTGTTTCAGTTCGTTAAAACGTTGCTCTATCTTGAACAACATGCTTATTACATGCGAATCCTATTGGAAACCTACTGAATTCACCATGATACTTAGATTCCGTTCCTTAAATATTGCTATATATTGAAATGCACACTCATACAAGCACATCATATTGGGAACTCACTGAATTCGCCTAGAAATTTTGATTCCATTCGTGCAAATTTTTCTATATCCCGAACAGTCCACTTATTACTACTGCGGCCTATTGGGAGCTAACTGAATTCACCAAGTTACTGAGGTTCGGCTCACCAAATTTTGATAATTCTTTAAAACTATACATATTACAAGAGCCTGCTACTGGGAACTAACTGAATTCACAAAGAAACAGGGTTTCAGTTCGTTAAGACGTTGCTCTATCTTGAATAACACGCTTATTACATGCGAATCCTATTGGAGATCTACTGAATTCACCGTGTTACTTAGATTCCGTTCCTTAAAATGTTGCTATATATTGAAGGCAAACTCATACAAGCATGTCACATGGGATCTCACTGAAGTTGCCTAGAAATTTTCGTTCCATTCGTGAAAATTTTTCTATATCCCGAAGAGTCCACTTATTACTACTGCGGCCTATTGGGAACTAACCGAATTCACCAAGTTACTGAGATTCGGCTCAGGAAATTTTGATACATATTTAGAAGTACACATATTACAAAACCCTGCTACTGGGAATTAAATGAATTCACAAAGAAACAGTGTTTCAGTTCGTTAAAACGTTGCTCTATCTTGAAACATAACGTTACTACATGCGAATACTATTGGGAACCTACTGAATAAACCATGAGTCTTAGATTCCATTCCTTAAAATGTTGCTATATATTGAAAAGCACACTCTAACAAACAAGTCCCATTGTGAACTCACTGAAATCGCCTAAAAATTTTGATTCCATTCGTTAATATTTTTCTGTATCTGGAAAAGTCCACTTATTACTTCTTTGGCCTATTGGGAACTAACCGAATTCAACAAGTTACTGAGATTGGGCTCACCAAATTTTGATAAAACTTTAAAAGTACACATATTACACGAGCCTGCTACTGGGAACTAATTGATTTCACAAAGAAACAGGGTTTCAGTTTGTTAAAACGTTGCTCTATCTAGAATAACAAGCTTATTACATGGGAATTCTATTGGAAACCTACTGAATTCACCATGATACTTAGATTCCGTTCCTTAAAATGTTGCTATATACGGAAAAGCACACTCATACAAGCATGTCCCATAGGGAACTCAATGAATTCGCCTAGAAATTTTTATTCCATTAGTTAAAATTTTTCTATACCCCGAAGAGTCCACTTATTACTACTGCGGCCTATTGGGAACTAACCGAATTCACCAATTTACTGAGATTCGGCTCACCAAATTTTGATAAATCTTTAAAACTACACATATCACAAGAGCCTGCTACTGGGAACTCACTGAATTCACAAAGAAACAGTGTTTCAGTTCGTTAAAACGTTACTCTATCTTGAACAACAAGCTTATTACATGCGAATCCTATTGGGAACCTACTAAATTCACAAGGATATTTTGATTCCGTTCCTTAAAATGTTGCTATATATTTAAAAGCACATTCATACAAGCATATCCCATTGGAAACTCACTGAATTCGCCTAAAAATTTTGGTTCCATTCGTGATAATTTTTCTATATCCCCAACAGTCCACTTATTACTACTGCGGCCTATGGGGACATAACCGAATTCACCAAGTTACTGAGATTCGGCTAACCAAATTTTGATAAATCTTTAAAAGTACACGTATTACAAGAGCCTTCTACTGGGAACTAACTGAATTCACAAAGAAACAGTGTTTCAGTTCGTTAAAACGTTGCTCTATCTTTAATAACAAGATTATTACATGCGAATCCTTTTGGGAACCTACTGAATTCACCATGATACTTAGATTCCGTTCCTTAAAATGTTGCTATATATTGAAAAGCACACTCGTAAAAGCATGTCGTATTGGGAACTCACAGAATGCGCCAAGAAATTTTGATTCCATTCAGGAAAATTTTTCTAAATCCCCAACAGTCCCCTTATTACTACTGCGGCCTATTGGGAACTAAGTGAATTCACAAAGGTACTGAGATTCGGCTCTCCAAATTTTGATAAATCTCTAAAAGTACACATATTACAAGAGCCTGCTACTGGGAACTAACGGAATTCACAAAGAAACAGTGTTTCAGTTCGTTAAAACGTTGCCCTATCTTGAATAACAAGATTATTACATGTGAATCCTATTGGGAACCTATAATTCACCACGATACTTAGATTCCATTCCTTAAAATGTTGCTATATATTGAAAAGCACACTCATACAAGCATGTCCCATTGGGAACTCCCTGGATTCGCCAGGTATTATGATTCCATTCGTGAAAATTTTTCTATATCCCGAAGGGTCCACTTATTACTACTGCGGCCTATTGGGAACTAACCGAATTCACCAACTTACAGAGAATCGGCTCACCAAATTTTGATAAATCTTTAAGCACACAATTACAAGAGCCTCCTACTGGGAACTAACTGAATTCACAAAGAAACAGTGTTTCGGTTCGTTAAAACTTTGCACTATGTTGAATAACATGCTTATTACTTGCGAATCCCTTGGGACCTATTGAATTCGCCATGATACTTAGGTTCCGTTCCTAAAATATTGCTATATATTGAAAAGCACACTCATACAAGCATGTCCCATTGGGAACTCACTGAATTCGGCTAGAAATTTTGATTCCATTCGTGAAAATTTTTTTATATACCGAAGAGTCTACTTATTACTACTGCGGCCTATTTGGAACTAAGTGAATTCACCATGTTCCTTAGGTTCGGCTCACCAAATTTTGATAAATCTTTAAAAGTACACATATTACAAGAGCCTGCTACTGGGAACTAACTGAATTCACAAAGAAACAGTGCTTCATTTCGTTAAAACTTTGCTCTATCTTGAATAACAAGCTTCTTACATGCGAATCCTATTGGGAAACTACTGAATTCACCATGATACTTAGAATCCGTTCATTAAAATATTGCTATATATTTAAAAGCACACTCATACAAGCATGTCCCATTGGGAACTCCCTGAATTAGCCTAGAAATTTTGATTCCATTCGGGAAAATTTTTCTATATCCCCAACAGTCCACTTATTACTTATGCGGCCTATTGGGAACTAAGTGAATTCACAAAGGTACTGATATTCGGCTCTCCAAATTTTGATAAATCTCTAAAAGTACACATATTACAAGAGCCTGCTACTGGGAACTAACTGAATTCACAAAGAAACAGTGTTTCAGTTCGTTAAAACGTTGCCCTATCTTGAATAACAAGATTATTACATGTGAATCCTATTGGGAACCTATAATTCACCACGATACTTAGATTCCATTCCTTAAAATGTTGCTATATATTGAAAAGCACACTCATACAAGCATGTCCCATTGGGAACTCCCTGGATTCGCCAGGTATTATGATTCCATTCGTGAAAATTTTTCTATATCCCGAAGGGTCCACTTATTACTACTGCGGCCTATTGGGAACTAACCGAATTCACCAACTTACAGAGAATCGGCTCACCAAATTTTGATAAATCTTTAAGCACACAATTACAAGAGCCTCCTACTGGGAACTAACTGAATTCACAAAGAAACAGTGTTTCGGTTCGTTAAAACTTTGCACTATGTTGAATAACATGCTTATTACTTGCGAATCCCTTGGGACCTATTGAATTCGCCATGATACTTAGGTTCCGTTCCTAAAATATTGCTATATATTGAAAAGCACACTCATACAAGCATGTCCCATTGGGAACTCACTGAATTCGGCTAGAAATTTTGATTCCATTCGTGAAAATTTTTTTATATACCGAAGAGTCTACTTATTACTACTGCGGCCTATTTGGAACTAAGTGAATTCACCATGTTCCTTAGGTTCGGCTCACCAAATTTTGATAAATCTTTAAAAGTACACATATTACAAGAGCCTGCTACTGGGAACTAACTGAATTCACAAAGAAACAGTGCTTCATTTCGTTAAAACTTTGCTCTATCTTGAATAACAAGCTTCTTACATGCGAATCCTATTGGGAAACTACTGAATTCACCATGATACTTAGAATCCGTTCATTAAAATATTGCTATATATTTAAAAGCACACTCATACAAGCATGTCCCATTGGGAACTCCCTGAATTAGCCTAGAAATTTTGATTCCATTCGGGAAAATTTTTCTATATCCCCAACAGTCCACTTATTACTTATGCGGCCTATTGGGAACTAAGTGAATTCACAAAGGTACTGATATTCGGCTCTCCAAATTTTGATAAATCTCTAAAAGTACACATATTACAAGAGCCTGCTACTGGGAACTAACTGAATTCACAAAGAAACAGTGTTTCAGTTCGTTAAAACGTTGCCCTATCTTGAATAACAAGCTTATTACATGTGAATCCTTTTGGGAACCTATTGAATTCACTATGATACTTAGAATCCATTTCTTAAAATGTTGCTATATATTGAAAATCACACTCATACAAGCATGTCCCATTGGAAACTCACTGAATTCGCATAGAAATTTTCATTCCATTCGTTAAAATTTTTCTATATCCTGAACAGTCCACTTATTACTACTGCGGCCTATTGGGGACTAACTGAATTCACCAAGTTACTGAGATTCGGCTCACCAAATTTTGATAAATCTTTAAAAGTACATATATTACAAGAGCCTGCTACTGAGAACTAACTGAATGAACAAAGAAACAGTGTTTCAGTTCGTTAATACGTTGTTCACCTTTAATAACAAGCTTATTACATGCGAATCCTAAGGGGAACCTACTGAATTCACCATGATACTTAGATTCCGCTCCGTAAAATATTGCTATATGTTGAAAAGCACACTCATACAAGGATGTCCCATTGGGAACTGACTGAATTCGCCTAGAAATTTTGATTCCATTCGTGAAAATTTTTCTATATCCCTAACAGTCCACATATTACTTCTGTGGCCTATTTTGAACTAACCGAATTCACCATGTTACTGAGATTCGGCTCATCAAATTTTGATAAATCTTTAAAAGTACACATATTAAAAGAGCTTGCTACTGGGAACTAACTGAATTCACAAAGGAACAGTGTTTCAGTTCGTTAAATCTTTGCTCTATATTGAATAACAAGCTTATTACAGGCGAAGCCATTTGGGAACCTACTGAATTCACCATGATACTTAGATTCCGTTCCTTAAAATGTTGCTATATATTGAAACGCAAACTCATACAAGCATGTCCCATTGGGACCTGACGGAATTCGCCTAGAAATTTTGATTCCATTCGTGAAAATTTTTCTATATCCCGAACAGTCCACTTTTTAATACTGTGGCCTATTGGGAACTAAGTGAATTTACAATGTTAGTGAGATTCGACTCACCAAATTTTGATAAAACTTTAAAAGTACACATATTACAAGAGCCTGCTACTGGGAACTAACTGAATTCACAAATAAACAATATTTCAGTTCGTTAGAACGTTGCTCTATCTTGAAAAACAAACTTATTACATGTGAATCCTATTGGGAACCTACTATATTCACAAGGTTACTTTGATTCCGTTCCTTAAAATGTTGCTATATGTTGAAAAGCACACTCATACAAGCATGTCCCATTGGGAACTCACTGAATTCGCCTAGAAATTTTGATTCCATTTGTGAAAATTTTTCTATATCCCGAACGGTCCATTTATTCCTACTCTGGCTTCCTGGGATCTAACATTCACCAAGTCACTGAGATTCGGCTCACCAAATTTTGATAAATCTTTAAAAGTACACATATTAAAAGAGCCTGCTACTGGGAACTAACTGAATTCACAAAGAAACAGTGTTTCAGTTCGTTAAAACGTTGCTCTATCTTGAATAACAAGCTTATTACATGCGAATCCTATTTGGAACATACTGAATTCACCAAGAACTTAGATTCCGTTCCTTAAAATATTGCTATATATTGAATAGCACACTCATACAAGCATGTCCTATTGGGAACTCACTGAATTCGCCTAGAAATTTTGATTCTATTCGTGAAAATTTTTCTATATCCCGAAGAATCCACTTATTAATAATGTGGCCTATTGGGAACTAACCGAATTCATCAAGTTACTGAGATTCGGCTCACCAAATTTTGATAAATCTTTAAAGGTACACATATTAAAAGAGCCTGCTACTGGGAACTAACTGAATTCACAAACGAACAGTGTTTCAGTTTGTTAAAACTTTGCTCTATATTGAATAACAAGCTTATTACATGCGAAGCCATTTGGGAATCTACTGAATTCACCATGATACTTAGATTCCGTTCTGTATAGTGTTGCTATATATTGAAAAGCACACCCATACAAGCATGTCCCATTGGGAACTCACTGAATTTACCTAGAAATTTTGATTCCATTCGTGAAAATTTTTCTATATCCTGAACAGTCCACTTATTACTACTGCGGCCTATTGGGAACTAACCGAATTCACCAAGTTCCTGAGTTCGGCTCACCAAATTTTGATAAATCTTTAAAAGTACACATATTACAAGAGCCTGCTATAGGGAACTAAATGAATTAACATAGAAACAGTGTTTCAGATCATTAAAGCGTTGCTCTCTCTTCAAAAACAAGCTTAATACATGCGAATCCTATTGGGCATTAACTGAATTCACAAATTTACTCAGATTGGAATCACCAAATTTTGATAAATCTTTAAAAGTACACAATTTACAAGAGCCTGGTAGGGGAACTAACTGAATTCACAAAGAAGCAGTGTTTCAGTTCGTTAAAACGTTGCTCTATGTTGAATAACAAGCTTATACATGCGAATTCCTAATGGGAACCTACTGAATTCATCATGATACTTAGATTCCGTTCCTTAAATTGTAGCTATATATTGAAAATCACACTCCTACAAGCATTTCCCATTGGGAAATCACGGAAATCGCCTAGAAATTTTGATTCCATTCGTGAAAATTTTTCAATATCCCAACAGTCCACTTTTTCCTTCTGCGGCCTATTCAGAACTAACCGAGTTCACCAAGTTATTGAGATTCGGCTCACCAAATTTTGATAAATCTTTAAAAGTACACAATTACAAGAGCTTGCTACGGGGAACTAACTGAACTCACAAAGAAACAGTGTTTCAATTCGTTAAAACGTTGCTCTATCTTGAATAACAAGCTTATTACATGCGCATCCTATTGGGAACCTACTGAATTCACCATGATACTTAGATTCCGTTCCTTAAAATGTTTCTCTATATTGAAAAGCACACTCATACAAGCATGTCCCATTGGGAACACACCGAATTCGCCTAGAAATTTTGATTCCATTAGTGAACATTTTTCTATATCCCAAAGAGTCCACTTAATACTACTGCGGCCTATGGGGAACTAACTGAATTCACCATGTTACTCAGATTCGGCTCACCAAATTTTGATAAATCTTTAAAAGTACACATATTACAAGAGCCTGCTACTGGGAACTAACTGAATTCACAAAGAAACAGTGTTTCAGTTCGTTCAAACGTTTCTCTATCTTGAAATACAAGCTGATTACATGCAAATCCTATTTGGAACCTACTGAATTCACCAAGATACTTAGATTCCGTTCCTTAAAATATTGCTATATATTGAATAGCACACTCATACAAGCATGACCCATTGGGAACACACTGAATTCGCCTAGAAATTTTGATTCCATTCGTGAAAATTTTTCTATATCCCAAAGAGTCCACTTATTAATACTGTGGCCTATTGGGAACTAACCGAATTCACTAATTTACTCAGAATCGGCTCACCAAATTTTGATAAATCTTTAAAAGTACACATATTACAAGAGCCTGCTACTGGGAACTAACTGGATTCACAAAGAAACAGTATTTCAGTTCGTTAGAACGTTGCTCTATCTTGAAAAACATGCTTATTACATGCAAATCCTATTGGGAACCTACTAAATTCACAAGGATTCTTTGATTCCGTTCCTTAAAATGTTGCTATATATTGAAAAGCACACTCATACATGCATCCCCCATGGGAACTCACTGAATTTGCCTAGAAATTTTCATTCCATTCATGAAAATTTTTCTATATCCCGAACAGTCCACTTATTACTACTGCGGCCTACTGGGAACTAACTGAATTCACCAAGTTACTGAGATTCGGCTCACCAAATTTTGATAAATCTTTAAAAGTACACTTATTACAAGAGCCTGCTACTGGGAACTAAACGAATTCACAAAGAAAGAGTGTTTCAGTTCGTTAAAACGTTGCTCTATCTTGAAAAAAAATGTTATTACATGCGAATCCTATTGGGAACCTACTGAATTCACCATGAGTTTTAGATTCCGTTCCTTAAAATATTTCTATATATTGGAAACCACACTCAAACAAACAAGTCCCATTGGGAACTCACAGAACTCGCCTAGAAATTTGGTTCCATTCGTGAAAATTTTTCTATATCCGGAACAGTCCACTTATTACTTCTGTGGCCTATTGGGAACTAACCGAATTCAACAAGTTACTGAGTATCGGCTCACCAAATTTTGATAAATCTTTAAAAGTACACATATTACACTAGCCTGCTACTGGGAACTAATTGAATTCACAAAGAAACAGGGTTTCAGTTCGTTAAAACGTTGCTCTATATAGAATAACAAGCTTATTACATGCGAATTCTATTGGGAACCTACTGAATTCACAATGATACTTAGATTCCGTTCCTTAAAATGTTGCTATATACGGAAAAGCACACTCATACAAGCCTGTCCCATTGGGAACTCACTGAATTCGCCTAGAAATTTTGATTCCAGTTGTTAAAATTTTTCTATACCCTGAAGAGTCCACGTATTAGTACTGCGGCCTATTGGGAACTAACCGAATTCACCAATTTACTGAGATTCGGCTCACCAAATTTGATAAATCTTTAAAAGTACACATATCAAAAGAGCCTGCTACTGGGAACTCACTGAATTCACAAAGAAACAGTGTTTCAGTTCGTTAAAACGTTGCTCTATCTTGAAGAAAAGCTTATTACATGCGAATCCTATTGTTTATCTACTGTATTCACCATGATACTTAGATTCCGTTCCTTAAAATGTTGCTATATATTGAAAAGCACACTCATACAAGCATGTCCCATTGGGAACTCACTGAATTCTCCTAGAAATGTTGATTCCATTCGTGACAATTTTTCGATATCCCAAACAGTCCACTTATTATTACTGCGGACTATTGGGAACTAACCGAATTCACCATGTTACTGAGATTCGGCTCACTAAATTTTGATAAATCTTTAAAAGGACACATATTACAAGAGCCTGCTACTGCAGTCCTACTGAATTCACAAAGAAACAGTGTTTCAGTTCGTTAAAACGTTGCTCTATCTTGAACAACATGCTTATTGCATGCAAATCCTATTGGAAAACTACTGAATTCACCATGATACTTAGATTTCGTTCCTTAAAATATTGCTATATATTGAAATGGACACTCATACAAGCACATCATATTGGGAACTCACTGAATTTGTCTAGAAATTTTGATTCCATTCGTGAACATTTTTCTATATCCCGAAGAGTCCACTTATTACTACTTTGGCCTATTGGGAACTAACGGAATTCACAAAGTTACTGAGATTCGGCTGACCAATATTTTCATAAAACTTTAAAGGTACACATATAACAAGAGCCTGCTACTGGGAACTCACTGAATTCACAAAGAAACGGTATTTCAGTTCGTTAAAAAGTAGCTCTATCTTGAACAACATGCTTATTACATTCGAATCCTATTGGGAACCTACTGAATTCACCACGATACTTAGATTCCGTTCCTTCAAATGTTGCTATATACGGAAAAGCACACTCCTACAAGCATGTCCCATTGGGAAATCACTGAATTCGCCTAGAAATTTAGATTCCATTCGTGAAAATTTTTCTATATCCCAAACAGTCCACTTAATATTACTACGGCCTATTGGGAACTAAACGAATTCACCAAGTTACTGAGATTCGACTCACCAAATTTTGATAAATCTTTAAAAGTACTCATATTACAAGAGCCTGCTACTGGAAACTAATTGAATTCACAAAGAAAAAGGGTTTCAGTTCGTTAAAACGTTGCTCTATCTAGAATAACAAGCTTATTATATGCGAATCCTATTGGAGATCTACTGAATTCACCGTGTTACTTAGATTCCGTTCCTTAAAATGTTGCTATATATTGAAAAGCAAACTCATACAAGCATGTCCCATGGGAACTCAGTGAAGTTGCCTAGAAATTTTTGTTCCATTCGTGAAAATTTTCCTATATCCGGAAGTGTACACTTATTACTACTGCGACCTTTGGGAACTAACAAAATTCACCAAGTTACTGAGATTCGGCTCAGGTAATTTTGATAAATCTTCAAAAGGACACATATCACAAGAGCCTGCTACTGGGAACTCACTGAATTCACAAAGAAACAGTGTTTCAGTTCGTTAAAACATTGCTCTATCTTGAAGAAAAGCTTATTACATGCGAATCCTATTGTTTATCTACTGTATTCACCATGATACTTAGATTCCGTTCCTTAAAATGTTGCTATATATTGAAAAGCACACTCATACAAGCACGTCCCATTGGGAACTCACTGAATTCTCCTAGAAATGTTGATTCCATTCGTGACAATTTTTCGATATCCCAAACAGTCCACTTATTATTACTGCGGACTATTGGGAACTAACCGAATTCACCATGTTACTGAGATTCGGCTCACTAAATTTTCATAAATCTTTAAAAGTACACATATTACAAGAGCCTGCTACTGCAGTCCTACTGAATTCACAAAGAAACAGTGTTTCAGTTCGTTAAAACGTTGCTCTATCTTGAACAACATGCTTATTGCATGCAAATCCTATTGGAAAACTACTGAATTCATCATGATACTTAGATTTCGTTCCTTAAAATATTGCTATATATTGAAATGGACACTCATACAAGCACATCATATTGGGAACTCACTGAATTTGTCTAGAAATTTTGATTCCATTCGTGAACATTTTTCTATATCCCGAAGAGTCCACTTATTACTACTTTGGCCTATTGGGAACTAACGGAATTCACAAAGTTACTGAGATTCGGCTGACCAATATTTTCATAAAACTTTAAAGGTACACATATAACAAGAGCCTGCTACTGGGAACTCACTGAATTCACAAAGAAACAGTGTTTCAGTTCTTTAAAACGTGGCTCTATCTTGAACAACAGGTTTATTACATGCTAATACTATTGGGAACCTACTGAATTCACCATGATACTTAGATTCCGTTCCTAAAATTTTGCTATATATTGAAAAGCACACTCATTCAATCATGTCCCATTGGGAACTCACTGAATTCGCCGAGAAATTTTGATTCCATTCGGGAAAATTTTTCGATATCCCGAACACTCCACTTATTACTACTGCGGCCTATTGGGGACTAACCGAATTCACCAACTTACTGAGATTAGGCTCACCAAATTTTGATAAATCTTTAAAAGTACACATATTAAAAGAGCCTGCTACTGGGAACTCACTGAATTCACAAAGAAACGGTATTTCAGTTCGTTAAAACGTTGCTCTATCTTGAACAACTTGCTTATTACATGCGAATCCTATTGGGAACCTACTGAATTCACCACGATACTTAGATTCCTTTCCTTCAAATGTTGCTATATACGGAATAGCACACTCATACAAGCATGTTCCATTGGGAACTCACTGAATTCGCCTAGAAATTTTGATTCCATTCATGAAAATTTTTCGATATCCCGAACAGTCCACTTATTACTACTACGGCCTATTGGGAACTAAACGAAATCAACAAGTTACTGAGATTCGGCTCACCAAATTTTGATAAATCTTTAAAAGTACACATATTACAAGTGCCTGCTCCTGGGAACTAACTGAATTCAGAAAGAAAAAGTGTCTCAGGTCGTTAAGACGTTGCTCTATCTTGAATAACATGCTTATTACATGCGAATCCTATTGGAGATCTACTGAATTCACCGTGTTACTTAGATTCCGTTCCTTAAAATGTTGCTATATATTGAAAAGCAAACTCATACAAGCATGTCCCATGGGAAATCACTGAAGTTGACTAGAAATTTTCGTTCCATTCGTGAAAATTTTTCTATATCCCGAACTGTCCACTTATTACAACTGCGGCCTATTGGAACTAACCAAATTCACAAATTACTGAGATTCGGCTCAGGAAATTTTGATAAATCTTTAAAAGGACACATATCACAAGAGCCTGCTACTGGGAACTAATTAAATTCACAAAGAAACAGGGTTTCAGTTCGATAAAATGTAGCTCTATCTAGAATAATAAGCTTATTACATGCGAATCCTATTGGGAACCTACTGAATTAACCACGATACTTAGATTCCGTTTCTTAAAATGTTGCTATATACGGAAAAGCACACTCATACAAGTATGTCCCATTGGGAACTCACTGAATTCGACTAGAAATTTTGATTCCTTTCTTTAAAATTTTCTATACCCCGAACAGTCCACTTATTACTACTGCGGCCTGTCGGAAACTAACCGAATTCACCATGTTACTCAGGTTCGGCTCACCAAATTTTGATAACTCTTTAAAAATACACATATTACAAGAGCCTGCTACTAACAACTAACTGAATTCACAAAGAAACAGTGTTTCAGTTCGTTAAAACCTTGCTCTATCTTGAACAACAGGTTTATTACATGCGAATACTATTGGGAAGTTACTGAATTCACCATTATACATAGATTCCGTTCCTAAAATGTTGCTATATATTAAAAAGCACACTTATACAATCATGTCCCATTAGGAACTCACTGAATTCGCCTAGAAATTTTGATTCCAATCGTGACAATTTTTCGATATCCCGAACAGTCCACTTATTACTACTGCGGCCTATTGGGAATTAACCAAATGCACCAATTTACTGAGATTCGGCTCATCAAATTTTGATAAATCTTTAAAAGGACAAATATCACAAGAGCCTGCTACTGGGAACTCACTGAATTTACAAAGAAACAGTGTTTCAGTTCGTTAAAACGATGCTCTATCTAGAACAACAAGCTTATTACAATCGAATCCTATTGTTTACCTACTGAATCCACTTAGATACTTATATTCCGTTCCTTAAAATGTTGCTATATATTGAAAAGCACACTCATGCAAGCATGTCCCATTGGGAACTCACTGAATTCTCCTAGAAATTTTGATGCCATTCGTGATAATTTTTCTATATCTCGAACAGTCCACTTATTACTACTGCGGGCTATTGGGAACTAATCGAATTCTCAAAGTTACTGAGATTCGGCTCACCAAATTTTGATAAATCGTTAAAGGACACATATTACAAGACCAGGCTACTGGGAGCTAACACAATTCACAAAGAAACATGGTTTCAGTTCGTTAAAACGATGCTCTATCTTGAATAACAAGCTTATTACATGCGAATCCTATTGGGAACCTACTGAATTCACCATGATACTTAGATTCTGTTCCTTAAAATGTTGCTCTATATTGAAAAGCACACTCATACAAGCATGTCCCGTTGGGAACTGACTGATTTCGCCATGAAATTTTGATTCATTCGTGAAAATTTTTCTAGACGCCGAACAGTCCAATTATTACTACTGCGGCCTAATTGGAACTAACCGAATTCATCATGTTACTGAGATTCTACTCAACAAATTTTGATAAATCTTTAAAAGTACTCATATTACAAGGGCCTGCTACTAGGAACTAACTGAATTCACAAAGAAACAGTGTTTCAGTTCGTTAAAACGTTGCTCTATCTTCAATAACAAGCTTATTACATGCGAATCATATTGGGAACCTTCTGAATTCAATATGATACTTAGATTCCGTTTTTTAAAATGTTGCTCTATATTGAAAAGCACACTCATACAAGCATGTCCCATTGGGAACACACCGAATTCGTCTAGAAATTTTGATTCCATTCGTGAACATTTTTCTATATCCCGAAGAGTCCACTTATTACTACTGCGGCCTATTGGAAACTAACTGAATTCACCAAGTTACTGAGATTCGGCTCACCAAATTTTGATAAATCTTTAAAAGTACACCTATTACAAGAGCCTTCTACTGGGAACTAACTGAATTCACAAAGAAACAGTGTTTCAGTTCGTTAAAACGTTGCTCTATCTTGAATAACAAGCTCATTACATGCGAATCCTATTGGAGATCTACTGAATTCACCGTGTTACTTAGATTCCGTTACTTAAAATGTTGCTATATATTGAAAACCAAACTCATACAAGCATGTCCCATGGGAACTCACTGAATTTGCCTAGAAATTTTCGTTCCATTCGTGAAAATTTTTCTATATCCGAACAGTCCACTTATTACTACTGCGGCCTATTGGGAACTAACCGAATTCACCAAGTTACTGAGAAACGTCTCAGGAATTGATATATATTTAGAAGTACACATGTTACAAGAGCCTTCTACTGGGAATTAAATGAATTCACAAAGTGTTTCAGTTCGTTAAAATGTTGCTCTATCTTGAAAAACAATGTTATTACATGGGAATCCTATTGGGAACCTATTGAATTCACCATGAGTCTTAGATTCCGTTCCTTAAAATCTTGCTATATATTGAAAAGCACACTCAAACAAACAAGTTCCATTGGGAACTCACTGAAATCGCCTAGAAATTCTGATTCCAATCGTTAAAATTTTTCTATATCCCGAAGAGTCTACTTATTACTACTGCGGCCTATTGGGAACTAACCGAATTCACCAATTTACTGAGATTCGGCTCATCAAATTTTGATGAATCTTTAAAAGTACACATATCACAAGAGCCTGCTACTGGGAACTCACTGAATTCACAAAGAAACAGTGTTTCAGTTCGTTAAAATGTTGCTCTATCTTGAACAACAAGCTTATTACATGCGAATCCTATTGGGAACCTACTAAATTCACAAGGATACTTAGATTCCGTTCCTAAAAATGTTGCTATATATTGAAAAGCACACTCATACAAGCATGTCGCATTGCAAACTCACTGAATTCGCCTAGAAATTTTGATTCCATTCGTGATAATTTTTCTATATCCCCAACAGTCCACTTATTACTACTGCGGCCTATTGGGAACTAACCGAATTCACCAAGTTACTGAGATTCGGCTGACCAAATTTTGATAAATCTTTAAAAGTACTCACATTACAAGGGCATGCTACTAGGAACTAACTGAATTCACAAAGAAACAGTGTTTCAGTTCGTTAAAACGTTGCTCTATCTTGAATAACAAGCTTATTACATGCGAATACTACTGGGAACCTACTGAATTCACCATGATACTTAGATTCCGTACCTTCAAATGTTGCTATATACGGAAAAGCACACTCATACAAGCATATCCCATTGGGAATTCACTGAATTCGCCTAGAAATTTTGATTCCATTCGTGCTAATTTTTCGATAACCCAAACAGTCCACTTATTACTACTGCGGATTTTTGGGAACTAACCGAATTCACCATGTTACTGAGATTCGGCTCACCAAATTTTGATAAATCTTTAAATGTACACATATTACAAGAGCCTGCTACTTGGAACCTACTGAATTCACAAAGAAACAGTGTTTCAGTTCGTTAAAACGTTGCTCTATCTTGAACAACATGCTTATTACATGCGAATCCTATTGGAGACCTACTGAATTCACCATGATACTTAGATTCCGTTCCTTAAATATTGCTATATATTGAAATGCACACTCATACAAGCACATCATATTGGGAACGCACTGAATTCGCCTAGAAATTTTGATTCCATTCGTGCAAATTTTTCTATATCCCGAACAGTCCACTTATTACTACTGCGGCCTATTGGGAGCTAACTGAATTCACCAAGTTACTGAGGTTCGGCTCACCAAATTTTGATAATTCTTTAAAACTATACATATTACAAGAGCCTGCTACTGGGAACTAACTGAATTCACAAAGAAACAGGGTTTCAGTTCGTTAAGACGTTGCTCTATCTTGAATAACACGCTTATTACATGCGAATCCTATTGGAGATCTACTGAATTCACCGTGTTACTTAGATTCCGTTCCTTAAAATGTTGCTATATATTGAAGGCAAACTCATACAAGCATGTCACATGGGATCTCACTGAAGTTGCCTAGAAATTTTCGTTCCATTCGTGAAAATTTTTCTATATCCCGAAGAGTCCACTTATTACTACTGCGGCCTATTGGGAACTAACCGAATTCACCAAGTTACTGAGATTCGGCTCAGGAAATTTTGATACATATTTAGAAGTACACATATTACAAAACCCTGCTACTGGGAATTAAATGAATTCACAAAGAAACAGTGTTTCAGTTCGTTAAAACGTTGCTCTATCTTGAAACATAATGTTACTACATGCGAATACTACTGGGAACCTACTGAATAAACCATGAGTCTTAGATTCCATTCCTTAAAATGTTGCTATATATTGAAAAGCACACTCTAACAAACAAGTCCCATTGTGAACTCACTGAAATCGCCTAAAAATTTTGATTCCATTCGTTAATATTTTTCTGTATCTGGAACAGTCCACTTATTACTTCTTTGGTCTATTGGGAACTAACCGAATTCAACAAGTTACTGAGATTGGGCTCACCAAATTTTGATAAAACTTTAAAAGTACACATATTACACGAGCCTGCTACTGGGAACTAATTGATTTCACAAAGAAACAGGGTTTCAGTTTGTTAAAACGTTGCTCTATCTAGAATAACAAGCTTATTACATGGGAATTCTATTGGAAACCTACTGAATTCACCATGATACTTAGATTCCGTTCCTTAAAATGTTGCTATATACGGAAAAGCACACTCATACAAGCATGTCCCATAGGGAACTCAATGAATTCGCCTAGAAATTTTTATTCCATTAGTTAAAATTTTTCTATACCCCGAAGAGTCCACTTATTACTACTGCGGCCTATTGGGAACTAACCGAATTCACCAATTTACTGAGATTCGGCTCACCAAATTTTGATAAATCTTTAAAACTACACATATCACAAGAGCCTGCTACTGGGAACTCACTGAATTCACAAAGAAACAGTGTTTCAGTTCGTTAAAACGTTGCTCTATCTTGACTAACAAGCTTATTACATGCGAATACTATTGGGAACCTACTGAATTCACCATGATACTTAGATTCCGTACCTTCAAATGTTGCTATATACGGAAAAGCACACTGATACAAGCATATCCCATTGGGAACTCACTGAATTCGCCTAGAAATTTTGATTGCATTCGTGCTAATTTTTCGATATCCCACACAGTCCACTTATTACTACTGCGGACTTTTGGGAACTAACCGAATTCACCATGTTACTGAGATTCGGCTCACCAAATTTTGATAAATCTTTAAAAGTACACATATTACAAGAGTCTGCTACTTGGAACCTACTGAATTCACAAAGAAACAGTTTTTCAGTTTTAAAACGTTGCTCTATCTTGAACAACATGCTTATTACATGCGAATCCTATTGGAAACCTTCTGAATTCACCATGATACTTAGATACCGTTCCTTAAAATATTGCTATATATTGAAATGCACACTCAAACAAGCACATCATATTGGGAACTCACTGAATTCGCCTAGAAATTTTGATTCCATTCGTGCAAATTTTTCTATATCCCGAACACTCCACTTATTACTACTGCGGCCTATTGGGAGCTAACTGAATTCAACAAGTTACTGAGATTCGGCTCACCAAATTTTGATAATTCTTTAAAACTACACATATTACAAGAGCCTGCTACTGGGAACTAACTGAATTCACAAAGAAAAAGTGTTTCAGTTCGTTAAGACGTTGCTCTATCTTGAATAACATGCTTATTACATGCGAATACTATTGGAGATCTACTGAATTCACCGTGTTACTTAGATTCCGTTCCTTAAAATGTTGCTATATATTGAAGGCAAACTCATACAAGCATGTCCCATGGGAACTCACTGAAGTTGCCTAGAAATTTTCGTTCCATTCGTGAAAATTTTTCTATATCCCGAACTGTCCACTTATTACAACTGCGGCCTATTGGGAACTAAGCAAATTCACCTAGTAACTGAGATTCGGCTCAGGAAATTTTGATAAATCTTCAAAAGGACACATATCACAAGAGCCTGCTACTGGGAACTAATTGAATTCACAAAGAAACAGGGTTACAGTTCGTTAAAACGTTGCTCTATCTAGAATAACAAGCTTATTACATGCGAATCCTTTTGGGAACCTACTGAATTCACCATGATACTTAGATTCCATTTCTTATAATGTTGCTATATACGGAAAAGCACACTCATACAAGCATGTCCCATTGGGAACTCACTGAATTCGCCTAGAAATTTTGATTCCATTCGTTAAAATTTTTCTATACCCCGAACAGTCCACTTATTACGACTGCGGCCTATTTGGAACTAACCGAATTCACCATGTAACTCAGATTCGGCTCACCAAATTTTGATAAATCTTTAAAACTACACATATTACAAGAGCCAGCTACTGGGAACTAACTGAAATCACAAAGAAACAGTGTTTCAGTTCGTTAAAACGTTGATCTATCTTGAACAACATGCTTATTACATGCGAATACTATTGGGAAGCTACTGAATTCACCATGATACTTAGATTCCGTTCCTAAAATGTTGCTATATATTGAAATGCACACTCATACAATCATGTCCCATAGGGAACTCAATGAATTCGCCTAAAATTTTTGATTCCATTCGTGAAAATTTTTCGAAATCCCGAACACTCAACTTATTGCTACTGTGGCCTGTTGGGAACTAACCGAACGCACCAATTTACTGAGATTCTGCTCACCATATTTTGATAAATATTTAAAAGTACTCATATTACAAGGGCCTGATACTAGGATCTAACAGAATTCACAAAGAAACAGTGTTTCAGTTCGTTAAAACGTTGCTCTATCTTGAATAACAAATTATTACATGCGAATACTATTGGGAAACTACTGAATTCACCATGATACTTAGATACCGTTCCTTAAAATATTGCTATATATTGAAATGCACACTCATACAAGCACATCATATTGGGAACTCACTGAATTCGCCTAGAAATTTTGATTCCATTCGTGCAAATTTTTCTATATCCCGAACACTCCACTTATCACTACTGCGGCCTATTGGGAGCTAACTGAATTCAACAAGTTACTGAGATTCGGCTCACCAAATTTTGATAATTCTTTAAAACTACACATATTACAAAAGCCTGCTACTGGGAACTAACTGAATTCACAAAGAAAAAGTGTTTCAGTTCGTTAAGACGTTGCTCTATCTTGAATAACATGCTTATTACATGCGAATACTATTGGAGATCTACGGAATTCACCGTGTTACTTAGATTCCGTTCCTTAAAATGTTGCTATATATTGAAGGCAACCTCATACAAGCATGTCCCATGGGAACTCACTGAAGTTGCCTAGAAATTTTCATTCCATTCGTGAAAATTTTTCTATATCCCGAACTGTCCACTTATTACAACTGCGGCCTATTGGGAACTAAGCAAATTCACCTAGTAACTGAGATTCGGCTCAGGAAATTTTGATAAATCTTCAAAAGGACACATATCACAAGAGCCTGCTACTGGGAACTAATTGAATTCACAAAGAAACAGGGTTTCAGTTCGTTAAAACGTTGCTCTATCTAGAATAACAAGCTTATTACATGCGAATCCTTTTGGGAACCTACTGAATTCACCATGATACTTAGATTCCATTTCTTATAATGTTGCTATATACGGAAAAGCACACTCATACAAGCATGTCCCATTGGGAACTCACTGAATTCGCCTAGAAATTTTGATTCCATTCGTTAAAATTTTTCTATACCCCGAACAGTCCACTTATTACGACTGCGGCCTATTTGGAACTAACCTAATTCACCATGTTACTCAGATTCAGCTCACCAAATTTTGATAAATCTTTAAAACTACACATATTACAAGAGCCTGCTACTGGGAACTAACTGAAATCACAAAGAAACAGTGTTTCAGTTCGTTAAAACGTTGCTCTATCTTGAACAAAATGCTTATTACATGCGAATACTATTGGGAAGCTACTGAATTCACCATGATACTTAGATTCCGTTCCTAAAATGTTGCTATATATTGAAATGCACACTCATACAATCATGTCCCATAGGGAACTCAATGAATTCGCCTAAAAATTTTGATTCCATTCGTGAAAATTTTTCGAAATCCCGAACACTCAACTTATTGCTACTGTGGCCTATTGGGAACTAACCGAACGCACCAATTTACTGAGATTCTGCTCACCATATTTTGATAAATATTTAAACGTACTCATATTACAAGGGCCTGATACTAGGAACTAACTGAATTCACAAAGAAACAGTGTTTCAGTTCATTAAAAGGATTCTCTATCTTGAATAACAACTTATTACATGCGAATCCTTTTGGGGACCTACTGAATTGACCGTGATACTTAGATTCCGTTCTTTAAAATGTTGCTCTATATTGAAAAGCAAATTCATACAAGCATGTCCCATTGGGAACTCACTGAATTCTCCTAGAAATTTTGATTCCATTCGTTAAAATTTTTCTATACCCCGAACAGTCCACTTAATACGACTGCGGCCTATTGGGAACTAATCGAATTCACCAAGTAACTGAGATACGGCTCAGGAAATTTTGATAAATCTTCAAAAGGACACATATCACAAGAGCCTGCTACTTAGAACTAATTGAATACACAAAGAAACAGGGTTTCAGTTCGTTAAAACGTTGCTCTATTTAGAATAACAAGCTTATTACATGGGAATCCTTTTGGGAACCTACTGAACTCACCATGATACTTAGATTCCATTTCTTAAAATGTTGCTATATACGGAAAAGCACACTCATACAAGCATGTCCCATTGGGACCCCACTGAATTCGCCTAGAAATTTTGATTCCATTCGTTCAAATTTTTCTATACCCCGAACAGTCCACTTCTTACGACTGCGGCCTATTTGGAACTAACCGAATTCACGAAGTTACTCAGATTCGGCTCACCAAATTTTGATAAATCTTTAAAAATACACATATTACAAGAGCCTGCTACTAACAACTAACTGAATTCACAAAGAAACAGTGTTTCAGTACGTTAAAACGTTGCTCTATCTTGAACAACATGCTTATTACATGCGAATACTATTGGGAACCTACAGAATTCACAATGATACTTAGATTCCGTTCCTTAAAATATTGCTATATATTGAAATGCACACTCATACAAGCACATCATATTGGGAACTCACTGAATTCGCCTAGAACTTTTGATTCCATTCGTGATAATTTTTCTATATCCCGAACAGTCCACTTATTACCACTGCAGCCTATTGGGAACTAACGGAATTCACCAAGTTACTGAGATACGGCTTACCAAATTTTGGTAAATCATTAAAAGTACATATATTACAAGAGCCTGCTACTGGGAACTCACTGAATTTGCAAAGAGACGGTGTTTCAGTAGGTTAAACGTGGCTCTATCTTGAACAACATGCTTATTACATGCGAATCCTATTGGGAACTTACTGAATTCACCATGATACTTAGATTCCGTTCCTTCAAATGTTGCTATATACGGAAAAGCACACTCATACAAGCATGTCCCATTGGGAACTCACTGAATTCGCCTAGAAGTTTTGATTCCATTCGTGAAAATTTTTCTATATCCCGAAGTGTCCACTTATTACTACTTCGGCCTATTGGGAACTAACCGAATTCACAAAGTTACAGAGATTCCGCTCAACAAATTTTGATAAATCTTAAAAGTACACATATTACAAGAGCCTACTACTGGGAACTCACTGAATTCACAATGGAAGAGTGTTTCAGTTGGTTAAAACGTTGCTCTATCTTGAACAACATGCTTATTACATGCGAATCCTATTGGGAACCTACTGAATTCACCATGATGCTTAGGTTCCGTTCCTTAAAATATTGCTATATATTGAAATGCACACTCATACAAGCACATCATATTGGGAACTCACTGAATTTGCCTAGAAATTTTGATCCATTCGTGAAAATTTTTCTATATCCCGAACAGTCCACTTATTACTACTGCGGCCTATTGGGAACTAACCGAATTCACAAAGTTACTAAGATTCGGCTGACCAAATTTTGATAAATCTTTAAAAGTACACATATTACAAGAGCCTGCTACTGGGAACTCACTGAATTCACAAAGAAACGGTGTTTCAGTTCGTTAAAACGTTGCTCTATCTTGAACAACATGCTTATTACATGCGAGTCCTATTGGGAACCTACTGAATTCACCATGATACTTAGATTCCGTTCCTTCAAATGTTGCTATATATTGAAAAGCACACTCCTACAAGCATGTCCCTTTGGGAACTCACTGAATTCTCCTAGAAATTTTGATTCCATTCGTGATAATTTTTCAATATCCCGAATAGTCCACTTATTACTACTGCGGCCTATTTGGAACTAACCGAATTCACCATGTTACTCAGATTCGGCTCAACAAATTTTGATAAATTTTTAAAAGTACACATATTAAAAGAATCTGCTATTAGCAACTAACTGAATTCACAACGAAACAGTGTTTCAGTTCGTTAAAACGTTGCTCTATCTTGAATAACATGCTTATTACATGCGAATCCTATTCGAGATCTACTGAATTTTCCGTGATACTTAGATTCCGTTGTTTAAAATGTTGCTA
This sequence comes from Rattus norvegicus, assembly GCF_021556685.1. Taxonomy (NCBI): domain Eukaryota; kingdom Metazoa; phylum Chordata; class Mammalia; order Rodentia; family Muridae; genus Rattus; species Rattus norvegicus. The sequence continues at coordinate 1,207,234 of NC_141540.1, read as the reverse complement.
TATATTGAAATGCACACTAATACAAGCATGTCCCATTGGGAACTCACTGAAATCATCTATAAATTTTTACTCCGTTCGTGAAAATATTTCTATATCCCGAACAGTCCACATATTACTTCTGTGGCCTCTTGGGAACTAACCGAATTCAACAAGTTACTGAGATTCAGCTCACCAAATTTTGATAAATCTCTAAAAGTACACATATTACAAGAACCTGCTATTGGGAACTAACTGAATTCACAAAGAAGCAGTGTTTCAGTTCATTAAAACTTTGCTCTATCTTGAATAACAAGCTTATTACTTGCGAATCCTATTGGGAACCTACTGAATTCACCATGATACTTAGATTCTGTTCCTTCAAATGTTGCTATATATTGAAAAGCACACTCATACAAGCATGTCCCATTGGGAACTCACTGAATTCTCCTAGAAATTTTGATTCCATTCGTGATTATTTTTCTATATCCCGAACAGTCCACTGGTTACTACTACGGCCTATTGGGAACTAATCGAATTCACCAAGTTACTGAGATTCGGCTCACCAAATTTTGATAAATCTTTAAAAGTACACATATTACAAGAGTCTATTACTGGGAACTACCTGAATTCACAAAGAAACAGTGTTTCAGTTCGTTAAAACGATGCACTATCTTGAACAACAAGCTTATTACATGCGAATCCTATTGGGAACCACCTGAATTCACCATAATACTTAGATTCCGCTCCTTCAAATGTTGCTATATATTGAAAAGCACACTCATACAAGCATGTCCCATTGGGAACTCACTGAATTCTCCTAGAAATTTTGATTCCATTCCTGATAATTTTTCTCCATCCCGAACAGTCCACTTATTACTACTGCGGCCTAATGGGAACTAATCGAATTCACCAAGTTACTGAGATTCGCCTCACCAAATTTTGATAAATCTTTAAAAGTACACATATTACAAGAGCCTGTTCCTGGGAACTAACTGAATTCACAAAGAAACAGTGTTTCAGTTCGTTAAAACGATGCTCTATCTTGAATAACAAGCTTATTACATGCGAATCCTTTTGGGGACCTACTGATTTGACCGTGATACTTATATACCGTTCTTTAAAATGTTGCTCTATATTGAAAAGCAAATTCATACAAGCATGTCCCATTGGGAACTCACTGAATTCTCCTAGAAATTTTGATTCCATCCGTGATAATTTTTCTATATCCCGAACAGTCCACTTATTACTACTGCGGCCTATTGGGAACTAATCGAATTCACCAAGTAACTGAGATACGGCTCAGGAAATATTGATAAATCTTCAAAAGGACACATATCACAAGAGCCTGCTACTTGGAACTAATTGAATACACAAAGAAACAGGGTTTCAGTTCGTTAAAACGTTGCTCTATTTAGAATAACAAGCTTATTACATGGGAATCCTTTTGGGAACCTACTGAACTCACCATGATACTTAGATTCCATTTCTTAAAATGTTGCTATATACGGAAAAGCACACTCATACAAGCATGTCCCATTGGGACCCCACTGAATTCGCCTAGAAATTTTGATTCCATTCGTTCAAATTTTTCTATACTCCGAACAGTCCACTTCTTACGACTGCGGCCTATTTGGAACTAACCGAATTCACGAAGTTACTCAGATTCGGCTCACCAAATTTTGATAAATCTTTAAAAATACACATATTACAAGAGCCTGCTACTAACAACTAACTGAATTCACAAAGAAACAGTGTTTCAGTTCGTTAAAACGTTGCTCTATCTTGAACAACATGCTTATTACATGCGAATACTATTGGGAACCTACAGAATTCACAATGATACTTAGATTCCGTTCCTTAAAATATTGCTATATATTGAAATGCACACTCATACAAGCACATCATATTGGGAACTCACTGAATTCGCCTAGAACTTTTGATTCCATTCGTGATAATTTTTCTATATCCCGAACAGTCCACTTATTACTACTGCAGCCTATTGGGAACTAACGGAATTCACCAAGTTACTGAGATACGGCTTACCAAATTTTGGTAAATCATTAAAAGTACATATATTACAAGAGCCTGCTACTGGGAACTCACTGAATTTGCAAAGAGACGGTGTTTCAGTAGGTTAAACGTGGCTCTATCTTGAACAACATGCTTATTACATGCGAATCCTATTGGGAACTTACTGAATTCACCATGATACTTAGATTCCGTTCCTTCAAATGTTGCTATATACGGAAAAGCACACTCATACAAGCATGTCCCATTGGGAACTCACTGAATTCGCCTAGAAGTTTTGATTCCATTCGTGAAAATTTTTCTATATCCCGAAGTGTCCACTTATTACTACTGCGGCCTATTGGGAACTAACCGAATTCACAAAGTTACAGAGATTCCGCTCACCAAATTTTGATAAATCTTAAAAGTACACATATTACAAGAGCCTACTACTGGGAACTCACTGAATTCACAAAGGAAGAGTGTTTCAGTTGGTTAAAACGTTGCTCTATCTTGAACAACATGCTTATTACATGCGAATCCTATTGGGAACCTACTGAATTCACCATGATGCTTAGATTCCGTTCCTTAAAATATTGCTATATATTGAAATGCACACTCATACAAGCACATCATATTGGGAACTCACTGAATTTGCCTAGAAATTTTGATCCATTCGTGAAAATTTTTCTATATCCCGAACAGTCCACTTATTACTACTGCGGCCTATTGGGAACTAACCGAATTCACAAAGTTACTGAGATTCGGCTGACCAATTTTTGATAAATCTTTAAAAGTACACATATTACAAGAGCCTGCTACTGGGAACTCACTGAATTCACAAAGAAACGGTGTTTCAGTTCGTTAAAACGTTGCTCTATCTTGAACAACATGCTTATTACATGCGAGTCCTATTCGAGATCTACTGAATTGACCGTGATACTTAGATTCCGTTGTTTAAAATGTTGCTATATATTGAAATGCACACTAATACAAGCATGTCCCATTGGGAACTCACTGAAATCATCTATAAATTTTTACTCCGTTCGTGAAAATATTTCTATATCCCGAACAGTCCACATATTACTTCTGTGGCCTCTTGGGAACTAACCGAATTCAACAAGTTACTGAGATTCAGCTCACCAAATTTTGATAAATCTCTAAAAGTACACATATTACAAGAACCTGCTATTGGGAACTAACTGAATTCACAAAGAAACAGTGTTTCAGTTCATTAAAACTTTGCTCTATCTTGAATAACAAGCTTATTACTTGCGAATCCTATTGGGAACCTACTGAATTCACCATGATACTTAGATTCTGTTCCTTCAAATGTTGCTATATATTGAAAAGCACACTCATACAAGCATGTCCCATTGGGAACTCACTGAATTCTCCTAGAAATTTTGATTCCATTCGTGATTATTTTTCTATATCCCGAACAGTCCACTGGTTACTACTACGGCCTATTGGGAACTAATCGAATTCACCAAGTTACTGAGATTCGGCTCACCAAATTTTGATAAATCTTTAAAAGTACACATATTACAAGAGTCTATTACTGGGAACTACCTGAATTCACAAAGAAACAGTGTTTCAGTTCGTTAAAACGATGCACTATCTTGAACAACAAGCTTATTACATGCGAATCCTATTGGGAACCACCTGAATTCACCATAATACTTAGATTCCGCTCCTTCAAATGTTGCTATATATTGAAAAGCACACTCATACAAGCATGTCCCATTGGGAACTCACTGAATTCTCCTAGAAATTTTGATTCCATTCCTGATAATTTTTCTCCATCCCGAACAGTCCACTTATTACTACTGCGGCCTAATGGGAACTAATCGAATTCACCAAGTTACTGAGATTCGCCTCACCAAATTTTGATAAATCTTTAAAAGTACACATATTACAAGAGCCTGTTCCTGGGAACTAACTGAATTCACAAAGAAACAGTGTTTCAGTTCGTTAAAACGATGCTCTATCTTGAATAACAAGCTTATTACATGCGAATCCTTTTGGGGACCTACTGATTTGACCGTGATACTTATATACCGTTCTTTAAAATGTTGCTCTATATTGAAAAGCAAATTCATACAAGCATGTCCCATTGGGAACTCACTGAATTCTCCTAGAAATTTTGATTCCATCCGTGATAATTTTTCTATATCCCGAACAGTCCACTTATTACTACTGCGGCCTATTGGGAACTAATCGAATTCACCAAGTAACTGAGATACGGCTCAGGAAATATTGATAAATCTTCAAAAGGACACATATCACAAGAGCCTGCTACTTGGAACTAATTGAATACACAAAGAAACAGGGTTTCAGTTCGTTAAAACGTTGCTCTATTTAGAATAACAAGCTTATTACATGGGAATCCTTTTGGGAACCTACTGAACTCACCATGATACTTAGATTCCATTTCTTAAAATGTTGCTATATACGGAAAAGCACACTCATACAAGCATGTCCCATTGGGACCCCACTGAATTCGCCTAGAAATTTTGATTCCATTCGTTCAAATTTTTCTATACTCCGAACAGTCCACTTCTTACGACTGCGGCCTATTTGGAACTAACCGAATTCACGAAGTTACTCAGATTCGGCTCACCAAATTTTGATAAATCTTTAAAAATACACATATTACAAGAGCCTGCTACTAACAACTAACTGAATTCACAAAGAAACAGTGTTTCAGTTCGTTAAAACGTTGCTCTATCTTGAACAACATGCTTATTACATGCGAATACTATTGGGAACCTACAGAATTCACAATGATACTTAGATTCCGTTCCTTAAAATATTGCTATATATTGAAATGCACACTCATACAAGCACATCATATTGGGAACTCACTGAATTCGCCTAGAACTTTTGATTCCATTCGTGATAATTTTTCTATATCCCGAACAGTCCACTTATTACTACTGCAGCCTATTGGGAACTAACGGAATTCACCAAGTTACTGAGATACGGCTTACCAAATTTTGGTAAATCATTAAAAGTACATATATTACAAGAGCCTGCTACTGGGAACTCACTGAATTTGCAAAGAGACGGTGTTTCAGTAGGTTAAACGTGGCTCTATCTTGAACAACATGCTTATTACATGCGAATCCTATTGGGAACTTACTGAATTCACCATGATACTTAGATTCCGTTCCTTCAAATGTTGCTATATACGGAAAAGCACACTCATACAAGCATGTCCCATTGGGAACTCACTGAATTCGCCTAGAAGTTTTGATTCCATTCGTGAAAATTTTTCTATATCCCGAAGTGTCCACTTATTACTACTGCGGCCTATTGGGAACTAACCGAATTCACAAAGTTACAGAGATTCCGCTCACCAAATTTTGATAAATCTTAAAAGTACACATATTACAAGAGCCTACTACTGGGAACTCACTGAATTCACAAAGGAAGAGTGTTTCAGTTGGTTAAAACGTTGCTCTATCTTGAACAACATGCTTATTACATGCGAATCCTATTGGGAACCTACTGAATTCACCATGATGCTTAGATTCCGTTCCTTAAAATATTGCTATATATTGAAATGCACACTCATAAAAGCACATCATATTGGGAACTCACTGAATTTGCCTAGAAATTTTGATCCATTCGTGAAAATTTTTCTATATCCCGAACAGTCCACTTATTACTACTGCGGCCTATTGGGAACTAACCGAATTCACAAAGTTACTGAGATTCGGCTGACCAATTTTTGATAAATCTTTAAAAGTACACATATTACAAGAGCCTGCTACTGGGAACTCACTGAATTCACAAAGAAACGGTGTTTCAGTTCGTTAAAACGTTGCTCTATCTTGAACAACATGCTTATTACATGCGAGTCCTATTCGAGATCTACTGAATTGACCGTGATACTTAGATTCCGTTGTTTAAAATGTTGCTATATATTGAAATGCACACTAATACAAGCATGTCCCATTGGGAACTCACTGAAATCATCTATAAATTTTTACTCCGTTCGTGAAAATATTTCTATATCCCGAACAGTCCACATATTACTTCTGTGGCCTCTTGGGAACTAACCGAATTCAACAAGTTACTGAGATTCAGCTCACCAAATTTTGATAAATCTCTAAAAGTACACATATTACAAGAACCTGCTATTGGGAACTAACTGAATTCACAAAGAAACAGTGTTTCAGTTCATTAAAACTTTGCTCTATCTTGAATAACAAGCTTATTACTTGCGAATCCTATTGGGAACCTACTGAATTCACCATGTTACTTAGATTCTGTTCCTAAAATGTTGCTATATATTGAAAAGCTCACTCATACAATTATGTCCCATTGGGAACTCACTGAATTCGCCTAGAAATTTGGTTACATTCGTGAAAATTTTTCTATATCCCGAACACTCCACTTATTACTACTGCTGCCTATTGGGAACTAACCGAATTCACCATTTTACTGATATTCGGCTCACCATATTTTGATAAATCTTTAAAAGTACACATATCACAAGAGCCTGCTACTGGGAACTCACTGAATTCACAAAGAAACAGTGTTTCAGTTCGTTAAAACGTTGCGCTATCTTGAACAACAAGCTTATTACATGCGAATCCTATTGGGAACCTTCATAATTCACCATGATACTTAGATTCTGTTCCTAAAATGTTGCTATATATTGAAAAGCTAACTCATACAATCATGTCCCATTGGGAACTCACTGAATTCACCTAGAAATTTTGATTCCATTCGTGAAAATTTTTCGAAATCCCGAACACTCCACTTATTACTACTGCGGCCTATTGGGAGCTAACTGAATTCACCAAGTTACTGAGATTCGGCTCACCAAATTTTGATAATTCTTTAAAACTACACATATTACAAGAGCCTGCTACTGGGAACTAACTGAATTCAAAAAGAAAAGTGTTTCAGTTCGTTAAGACGTTTCTCTATCTTGAATAACATGCTTATTACATGCGAATCCTATTGGAGATCTACGGAATTCACCGTGTTACTTAGATTCCATTCCTTCAAATGTTGCTATATATTGAAGGCAAACTCATACAAGCATATCCCATGGGAACTCACTGAAGTAGCCTAGAAATTTTCCTTCCATTCGTGAAAATTTTTCTATATCCCGAACTGTCCACTTATTACAACTGCGGCCTATTGGGAACTAACCAAATTCACCAAGTAACTGAGATTCGGCTCAGGAAATTTTGATAAATCTTCAAAAGGACACATATCACAAGAGCCTGCTACTGGGAACTAATTGAATCACAAAGAAACAGTGTTTCAGTTCGTTAAAACGTTGCTCTATCTAGAATAACAAGCTTATTACATGGGAATCCTTTTGGGAACCTACTGAATTCACCATGATTCTTAGATTCCATTTCTTAAAATGTTGCTATATACGGAAAAGCACACTCATACAAGCATGTCCCATTGGGAACTCACTGAATTCGCCTAGAAATTTTGATACCATTCGTTAAAATTTTTCTATACCCCGAACAGTCCACTTATTACGACTGCGGCCTATTTGGAACTAAACGAATTCACGAAGTTACTCAGATTCGGCTCACCAAATTTTAATAAATCTTTAAAAATACACATATTACAAGAGCCTGCTACTAACAACTAACTGAATTCACAAAGAAACAGTGTTTCAGTTCGTTAAAACGTTGCTCTATCTTGAACAACATGGTTGTTACATGCGAATACTATTGGGAACCTACTGAATTCACCATGATACTTAGATTCCGTTCCTAAAATGTTGCTATATATTGAAAAGCACACTCAAACAATCATGTCCCATAGGGAACTCACTGAATTCGCCTAGAAATTTTGATTCCATTCGTGAAAATTTTTCGAAATCCCGAACACTCCACTTATTGCTACTGTGGCCTATTGGGAACTAAAAGAATGCACCAATTTACTGAGATTCGGCTCATCAAATTTCGATAAATCTTTAAAAGGACACATATCACAAGAGCCTGCTACTGGGAATTCACTGAATTCACAAAGAAACAGTGTTTTAGTTCGTTAAAACGTTGCTCTATCTTGAACAACAAGCTTATTACATGCGAATCCTATTGGATACCTACTGAATTCACCGTGATACTTAGATTCCTTTGCTTAAAAGGTTGCTATATATTGAAAAGCACACTTATACAAGCATGTCCCATTAGGAACTCACTGAATTCTCCTAGGAATTTTATTCCACTCGTGATAATTTTTCTATATCCCAAAGTGTCCACTTATTACTACTGCGGCCTATTGGGAACTAACCGAATTCACCAAGTTACTGAGATTCTGCTCAGCAAATTTTGATAAATCTTTAAAAGTACACATATTACAAGAGCCTGCTACTGGTAACTCACTGAATTCACAAAGAAACAGTGTTTCAGTTCGTTAAAACGTTGCTCTATCTTGAATAACAAGCTTATTACATGCGAATCCTATTGGGAACATATTGTATTCAACGTGATAGTTAGATTCCGTTCCTTCAATTATTGCTATATACGGAAAAGCACACTCATACAAGCATATCCCATTGGGAACTCACTGAATCCGCCTAGACATTTTGATTCCATTCGTGCTAATTTTTCGATATCCCGAACAGTCCACATATTACTTTTGCGGAGTATTGGGAACTAACCGAATTCACCAAGTTACTGAGATTCGGTTCACTAAATTTTGATAAATCTTTAAAACTACACATATTACAAGACCCTGCTACTGGGAACTCAATGAATTCACAAAGAAACAGTGTTTCAGTTCGTTAAAACGTTGCTCTATCTTGAACAACATGCTTATTACATGCGATTCCTATTGGGAACGACCGAATTCACCATGATACTTAGATTCCGTTCCTTAAAATATTGCTGTATATTGAAATGCACACTCATACAAGCACATCATATTGGGAACTCACTGAATTCGCCTAGAAATTTTGATTCCATTCGTAAAAATTTTTCTATATCCCGAACAGTCCACTTTTTACTACTGCGGCCTATTGGGAACTAACCGAATTCACTACGTTACTGAGATTCGGCTGACCAAATTTTGATAAATCTTTAAAAGTACACATTACAAGAGCCTGCTACTGGGAACTAACTGAATTCACAAAGAAAAAGTGTTTCAGTTCGTTAAGACGTTGCTCTATCTTGAATAACATGCTTATTACATGCGAATCCTATTGGAGATCTACTGAATTCACCGTGTTACTTAGATTCCGTTCCTTAAAATGTTGCTATATATTGAAAAGCAAACTCATACAAGCATGTCCCATGGGAACTCACTGAAGTTGCCTAGAAATTTTCGTTCCATTCGTGAAAATTTTTCTATATCGCGAACTGTCCATTTCTAACTACTGCGGCCTATTGTGACCTAACCGAATTCACCAAGTAACTGAGATTCGGTTCAGGAAAATTTGATAAATCTTTAAAAGGACACATATCACAAGAGCCTGCTACTGGGAACTAACTGAATTCACAAAGAAATAGGGTTTCAGTTCGTTAAAACGTTGCTCTATCTCGAATAACAAGCTTATTACATGCGAATCCTTTTGGGAACCTACTGAATTCTCCATGATACTTAGTTTCCGTTTCTAAAAATGTTGCTATATATGGAAAAGCACACTCATACAAGCATGTCCCATTGGGTACTCACTGAATTCTCCTAGAAATTTTGATTCCATTCGTGAAATTTTTTCTATATCCAGAACAGTCCACTTATTACTACTGCGGCCTATTGGGAACTAACCGAATTCACAATGTTACTGAGATTCTGCTCACCAAATTTTGATAAATCTTTAAAAGTTCTCATATTACAAGGGCCTGATACTAGGAACTAAGTGAATTCACAAAGAATCAGTGTTTCAGTTCGTTAAAACGTTGCTCTATCTTGAATAACAAGCTTATTACATGCGAATCCTATTGGGAACTTACTGAATTCACCATGTTACTTAGATTCCGTTCCTTCAAATGTTACTATATACGGAAAACCACACTCATACAAGCATGTCCCATTGGGAACTCACTGAATTCGCCTAGAAATTTTGATTCCATTCGTACAAATTTTTCTATATCCCGAACAGTCCACTTATTACTACTGCGGCCTATTAGGAACTAACCGAATTCACAAGTTACTGAGATTCGGCTCATCAAATTTTGATAAATCTTTAAAAGTACACATATTACAAGAACCTGCTACAGGGATCTCACTGAATTCACAAAGAAACATGGTTTCAGTTCGTTAAAACTTTGCTCTATCTTGAACAACATGCTTATTACATGCAAATCCTATTGGGAACCTACTGAATTCACCATGATACTTAGAATCCGTTCCTTAAAATATTGCTATATATTGAAATGCACACTCATACAAGCACATCATATTGGGAACTCACTGAATTCACCTGGAAATTTTGATTCCATTCGTGATAATTTTTCTATATCCCGAACAGTCCACTTATTACTGCTGCGACCTATTGGGAACCTACGGAATTCACCAAGTTACTGAGATACGGCTTACCAAATTTTGGTAAATCATTAAAAGTACATATATTACAAGAGCCTGCTACTGGGATCTCACTGAATTTAAAAAGAGACGGTGTTTCAGTTGGTCAAAACGTGGCTCTATCTTGAACAACATGCTTATTACATGCGAATCCTATTGGGAACCTACTGAATTCACCATGATACTTAGATTCCGTTCCTTCAAATGCTGCTATATACGGAAAAGCACACTCATACAAGCATGTCCCATTGGGAACTCAATGAATTCGCCTATAAGTTTTGATTCCATTCGTGAAAATTTTTCTATATCCCGAAGAGTCCACTTATTACTACTGCGGCCTACTTGGAACTAACCGAATTCACAAAGTTACTGAGATTCCGCTCACCAAATTTTGATAAATCTTAAAAGTACACATATTACAAGAGCCTGCTACTAACAACTAACTGAATTCACAAAGAAACAGTGTTTCAGTACGTTAAAACGTTGCTCTATCTTGAACAACATGCTTATTACATGCGAATACTATTGGGAACCTACAGAATTCACAATGATACTTAGATTCCGTTCCTTAAAATATTGCTATATATTGAAATGCACACTCATACAAGCACATCATATTGGGAACTCACTGAATTTGCCTAGAAATTTTGATCCATTCGTGAAAATTTTTCTATATCCCGAACAGTCCACTTATTACTACTGCGGCCTATTGGGAACTAACCGAATTCACAAAGTTACTGAGATTCGGCTGACCAAATTTTGATAAATCTTTAAAAGTACACATATTACAAGAGCCTGCTACTGGGAACTCACTGAATTCACAAAGAAACGGTGTTTCAGTTCGTTAAAACGTTGCTCTATCTTGAACAACATGCTTATTACATGCGAGTCCTATTGGGAACCTACTGAATTCACCATGATACTTAGATTCCGTTCCTTCAAATGTTGCTATATATTGAAAAGCACACTCCTACAAGCATGTCCCTTTGGGAACTCACTGAATTCTCCTAGAAATTTTGATTCCATTCGTGATAATTTTTCAATATCCCGAATAGTCCACTTATTACTACTGCGGCCTATTTGGAACTAACCGAATTCACCATGTTACTCAGATTCGGCTCAACAAATTTTGATAAATTTTTAAAAGTACACATATTAAAAGAATCTGCTATTAGCAACTAACTGAATTCACAACGAAACAGTGTTTCAGTTCGTTAAAACGTTGCTCTATCTTGAATAACATGCTTATTACATGCGAATCCTATTCGAGATCTACTGAATTTTCCGTGATACTTAGATTCCGTTGTTTAAAATGTTGCTATATATTGAAATGCACACTAATACAAGCATGTCCCATTGGGAACTCACTGAAATCATCTATAAATTTTTACTCCGTTCGTGAAAATATTTCTATATCCCGAACAGTCCACATATTACTTCTGTGGCCTCTTGGGAACTAACCGAATTCAACAAGTTACTGAGATTCAGCTCACCAAATTTTGATAAATCTCTAAAAGTACACATATTACAAGAACCTGCTATTGGGAACTAACTGAATTCACAAAGAAGCAGTGTTTCAGTTCATTAAAACTTTGCTCTATCTTGAATAACAAGCTTATTACTTGCGAATCCTATTGGGAACCTACTGAATTCACCATGATACTTAGATTCTGTTCCTTCAAATGTTGCTATATATTGAAAAGCACACTCATACAAGCATGTCCCATTGGGAACTCACTGAATTCTCCTAGAAATTTTGATTCCATTCGTGATTATTTTTCTATATCCCGAACAGTCCACTGGTTACTACTACGGCCTATTGGGAACTAATCGAATTCACCAAGTTACTGAGATTCGGCTCACCAAATTTTGATAAATCTTTAAAAGTACACATATTACAAGAGTCTATTACTGGGAACTACCTGAATTCACAAAGAAACAGTGTTTCAGTTCGTTAAAACGATGCACTATCTTGAACAACAAGCTTATTACATGCGAATCCTATCGGGAACCACCTGAATTCACCATAATACTTAGATTCCGCTCCTTCAAATGTTGCTATATATTGAAAAGCACACTCATACAAGCATGTCCCATTGGGAACTCACTGAATTCTCCTAGAAATTTTGATTCCATTCCTGATAATTTTTCTCCATCCCGAACAGTCCACTTATTACTACTGCGGCCTAATGGGAACTAATCGAATTCACCAAGTTACTGAGATTCGGCTCACCAAATTTTGATAAATCTTTAAAAGTACACATATTACAAGAGCCTGTTCCTGGGAACTAACTGAATTCACAAAGAAACAGTGTTTCAGTTCGTTAAAACGATGCTCTATCTTGAATAACAAGCTTATTACATGCGAATCCTTTTGGGGACCTACTGATTTGACCGTGATACTTATATACCGTTCTTTAAAATGTTGCTCTATATTGAAAAGCAAATTCATACAAGCATGTCCCATTGGGAACTCACTGAATTCTCCTAGAAATTTTGATTCCATCCGTGATAATTTTTCTATATCCCGAACAGTCCACTTATTACTACTGCGGCCTATTGGGAACTAATCGAATTCACCAAGTAACTGAGATACGGCTCAGGAAATTTTGATAAATCTTCAAAAGGACACATATCACAAGAGCCTGCTACTTGGAACTAATTGAATACACAAAGAAACAGGGTTTCAGTTCGTTAAAACGTTGCTCTATTTAGAATAACAAGCTTATTACATGGGAATCCTTTTGGGAACCTACTGAACTCACCATGATACTTAGATTCCATTTCTTAAAATGTTGCTATATACGGAAAAGCACACTCATACAAGCATGTCCCATTGGGACCCCACTGAATTCGCCTAGAAATTTTGATTCCATTCGTTCAAATTTTTCTATACTCCGAACAGTCCACTTCTTACGACTGCGGCCTATTTGGAACTAACCGAATTCACGAAGTTACTCAGATTCGGCTCACCAAATTTTGATAAATCTTTAAAAATACACATATTACAAGAGCCTGCTACTAACAACTAACTGAATTCACAAAGAAACAGTGTTTCAGTTCGTTAAAACGTTGCTCTATCTTGAACAACATGCTTATTACATGCGAATACTATTGGGAACCTACAGAATTCACAATGATACTTAGATTCCGTTCCTTAAAACATTGCTATATATTGAAATGCACACTCATACAAGCACATCATATTGGGAACTCACTGAATTCGCCTAGAACTTTTGATTCCATTCGTGATAATTTTTCTATATCCCGAACAGTCCACTTATTACTACTGCAGCCTATTGGGAACTAACGGAATTCACCAAGTTACTGAGATACGGCTTACCAAATTTTGGTAAATCATTAAAAGTACATATATTACAAGAGCCTGCTACTGGGAACTCACTGAATTTGCAAAGAGACGGTGTTTCAGTAGGTTAAACGTGGCTCTATCTTGAACAACATGCTTATTACATGCGAATCCTATTGGGAACTTACTGAATTCACCATGATACTTAGATTCCGTTCCTTCAAATGTTGCTATATACGGAAAAGCACACTCATACAAGCATGTCCCATTGGGAACTCACTGAATTCGCCTAGAAGTTTTGATTCCATTCGTGAAAATTTTTCTATATCCCGAAGTGTCCACTTATTACTACTGCGGCCTATTGGGAACTAACCGAATTCACAAAGTTACAGAGATTCCGCTCACCAAATTTTGATAAATCTTAAAAGTACACATATTACAAGAGCCTACTACTGGGAACTCACTGAATTCACAAAGGAAGAGTGTTTCAGTTGGTTAAAACGTTGCTCTATCTTGAACAACATGCTTATTACATGCGAATCCTATTGGGAACCTACTGAATTCACCATGATGCTTAGATTCCGTTCCTTAAAATATTGCTATATATTGAAATGCACACTCATACAAGCACATCATATTGGGAACTCACTGAATTTGCCTAGAAATTTTGATCCATTCGTGAAAATTTTTCTATATCCCGAACAGTCCACTTATTACTACTGCGGCCTATTGGGAACTAACCGAATTCACAAAGTTACTGAGATTCGGCTGACCAATTTTTGATAAATCTTTAAAAGTACACATATTACAAGAGCCTGCTACTGGGAACTCACTGAATTCACAAAGAAACGGTGTTTCAGTTCGTTAAAACGTTGCTCTATCTTGAACAACATGCTTATTACATGCGAGTCCTATTCGAGATCTACTGAATTGACCGTGATACTTAGATTCCGTTGTTTAAAATGTTGCTATATATTGAAATGCACACTAATACAAGCATGTCCCATTGGGAACTCACTGAAATCATCTATAAATTTTTACTCCGTTCGTGAAAATATTTCTATATCCCGAACAGTCCACATATTACTTCTGTGGCCTCTTGGGAACTAACCGAATTCAACAAGTTACTGAGATTCAGCTCACCAAATTTTGATAAATCTCTAAAAGTACACATATTACAAGAACCTGCTATTGGGAACTAACTGAATTCACAAAGAAACAGTGTTTCAGTTCATTAAAACTTTGCTCTATCTTGAATAACAAGCTTATTACTTGCGAATCCTATTGGGAACCTACTGAATTCACCATGTTACTTAGATTCTGTTCCTAAAATGTTGCTATATATTGAAAAGCTCACTCATACAATTATGTCCCATTGGGAACTCACTGAATTCGCCTAGAAATTTGGTTACATTCGTGAAAATTTTTCTATATCCCGAACACTCCACTTATTACTACTGCTGCCTATTGGGAACTAACCGAATTCACCATTTTACTGATATTCGGCTCACCATATTTTGATAAATCTTTAAAAGTACACATATCACAAGAGCCTGCTACTGGGAACTCACTGAATTCACAAAGAAACAGTGTTTCAGTTCGTTAAAACGTTGCGCTATCTTGAACAACAAGCTTATTACATGCGAATCCTATTGGGAACCTTCATAATTCACCATGATACTTAGATTCTGTTCCTAAAATGTTGCTATATATTGAAAAGCTAACTCATACAATCATGTCCCATTGGGAACTCACTGAATTCACCTAGAAATTTTGATTCCATTCGTGAAAATTTTTCGAAATCCCGAACACTCCACTTATTACTACTGCGGCCTATTGGGAGCTAACTGAATTCACCAAGTTACTGAGATTCGGCTCACCAAATTTTGATAATTCTTTAAAACTACACATATTACAAGAGCCTGCTACTGGGAACTAACTGAATTCAAAAAGAAAAGTGTTTCAGTTCGTTAAGACGTTTCTCTATCTTGAATAACATGCTTATTACATGCGAATCCTATTGGAGATCTACGGAATTCACCGTGTTACTTAGATTCCATTCCTTCAAATGTTGCTATATATTGAAGGCAAACTCATACAAGCATATCCCATGGGAACTCACTGAAGTAGCCTAGAAATTTTCCTTCCATTCGTGAAAATTTTTCTATATCCCGAACTGTCCACTTATTACAACTGCGGCCTATTGGGAACTAACCAAATTCACCAAGTAACTGAGATTCGGCTCAGGAAATTTTGATAAATCTTCAAAAGGACACATATCACAAGAGCCTGCTACTGGGAACTAATTGAATCACAAAGAAACAGTGTTTCAGTTTGTTAAAACGTTGCTCTATCTAGAATAACAAGCTTATTACATGGGAATCCTTTTGGGAACCTACTGAATTCACCATGATTCTTAGATTCCATTTCTTAAAATGTTGCTATATACGGAAAAGCACACTCATACAAGCATGTCCCATTGGGAACTCACTGAATTCGCCTAGAAATTTTGATACCATTCGTTAAAATTTTTCTATACCCCGAACAGTCCACTTATTACGACTGCGGCCTATTTGGAACTAAACGAATTCACGAAGTTACTCAGATTCGGCTCACCAAATTTTAATAAATCTTTAAAAATACACATATTACAAGAGCCTGCTACTAACAACTAACTGAATTCACAAAGAAACAGTGTTTCAGTTCGTTAAAACGTTGCTCTATCTTGAACAACATGGTTGTTACATGCGAATACTATTGGGAACCTACTGAATTCACCATGATACTTAGATTCCGTTCCTAAAATGTTGCTATATATTGAAAAGCACACTCAAACAATCATGTCCCATAGGGAACTCACTGAATTCGCCTAGAAATTTTGATTCCATTCGTGAAAATTTTTCGAAATCCCGAACACTCCACTTATTGCTACTGTGGCCTATTGGGAACTAAAAGAATGCACCAATTTACTGAGATTCGGCTCATCAAATTTCGATAAATCTTTAAAAGGACACATATCACAAGAGCCTGCTACTGGGAATTCACTGAATTCACAAAGAAACAGTGTTTTAGTTCGTTAAAACGTTGCTCTATCTTGAACAACAAGCTTATTACATGCGAATCCTATTGGATACCTACTGAATTCACCGTGATACTTAGATTCCTTTGCTTAAAAGGTTGCTATATATTGAAAAGCACACTTATACAAGCATGTCCCATTAGGAACTCACTGAATTCTCCTAGGAATTTTATTCCACTCGTGATAATTTTTCTATATCCCAAAGTGTCCACTTATTACTACTGCGGCCTATTGGGAACTAACCGAATTCACCAAGTTACTGAGATTCTGCTCAGCAAATTTTGATAAATCTTTAAAAGTACACATATTACAAGAGCCTGCTACTGGTAACTCACTGAATTCACAAAGAAACAGTGTTTCAGTTCGTTAAAACGTTGCTCTATCTTGAATAACAAGCTTATTACATGCGAATCCTATTGGGAACATATTGTATTCAACGTGATAGTTAGATTCCGTTCCTTCAATTATTGCTATATACGGAAAAGCACACTCATACAAGCATATCCCATTGGGAACTCACTGAATCCGCCTAGACATTTTGATTCCATTCGTGCTAATTTTTCGATATCCCGAACAGTCCACATATTACTTTTGCGGAGTATTGGGAACTAACCGAATTCACCAAGTTACTGAGATTCGGTTCACTAAATTTTGATAAATCTTTAAAACTACACATATTACAAGACCCTGCTACTGGGAACTCAATGAATTCACAAAGAAACAGTGTTTCAGTTCGTTAAAACGTTGCTCTATCTTGAACAACATGCTTATTACATGCGATTCCTATTGGGAACGACCGAATTCACCATGATACTTAGATTCCGTTCCTTAAAATATTGCTGTATATTGAAATGCACACTCATACAAGCACATCATATTGGGAACTCACTGAATTCGCCTAGAAATTTTGATTCCATTCGTAAAAATTTTTCTATATCCCGAACAGTCCACTTTTTACTACTGCGGCCTATTGGGAACTAACCGAATTCACTACGTTACTGAGATTCGGCTGACCAAATTTTGATAAATCTTTAAAAGTACACATTACAAGAGCCTGCTACTGGGAACTAACTGAATTCACAAAGAAAAAGTGTTTCAGTTCGTTAAGACGTTGCTCTATCTTGAATAACATGCTTATTACATGCGAATCCTATTGGAGATCTACTGAATTCACCGTGTTACTTAGATTCCGTTCCTTAAAATGTTGCTATATATTGAAAAGCAAACTCATACAAGCATGTCCCATGGGAACTCACTGAAGTTGCCTAGAAATTTTCGTTCCATTCGTGAAAATTTTTCTATATCGCGAACTGTCCATTTCTAACTACTGCGGCCTATTGTGACCTAACCGAATTCACCAAGTAACTGAGATTCGGTTCAGGAAAATTTGATAAATCTTTAAAAGGACACATATCACAAGAGCCTGCTACTGGGAACTAACTGAATTCACAAAGAAATAGGGTTTCAGTTCGTTAAAACGTTGCTCTATCTCGAATAACAAGCTTATTACATGCGAATCCTTTTGGGAACCTACTGAATTCTCCATGATACTTAGTTTCCGTTTCTAAAAATGTTGCTATATATGGAAAAGCACACTCATACAAGCATGTCCCATTGGGTACTCACTGAATTCTCCTAGAAATTTTGATTCCATTCGTGAAATTTTTTCTATATCCAGAACAGTCCACTTATTACTACTGCGGCCTATTGGGAACTAACCGAATTCACAATGTTACTGAGATTCTGCTCACCAAATTTTGATAAATCTTTAAAAGTTCTCATATTACAAGGGCCTGATACTAGGAACTAAGTGAATTCACAAAGAATCAGTGTTTCAGTTCGTTAAAACGTTGCTCTATCTTGAATAACAAGCTTATTACATGCGAATCCTATTGGGAACTTACTGAATTCACCATGTTACTTAGATTCCGTTCCTTCAAATGTTACTATATACGGAAAACCACACTCATACAAGCATGTCCCATTGGGAACTCACTGAATTCGCCTAGAAATTTTGATTCCATTCGTACAAATTTTTCTATATCCCGAACAGTCCACTTATTACTACTGCGGCCTATTAGGAACTAACCGAATTCACAAGTTACTGAGATTCGGCTCATCAAATTTTGATAAATCTTTAAAAGTACACATATTACAAGAACCTGCTACAGGGATCTCACTGAATTCACAAAGAAACATGGTTTCAGTTCGTTAAAACTTTGCTCTATCTTGAACAACATGCTTATTACATGCAAATCCTATTGGGAACCTACTGAATTCACCATGATACTTAGAATCCGTTCCTTAAAATATTGCTATATATTGAAATGCACACTCATACAAGCACATCATATTGGGAACTCACTGAATTCACCTGGAAATTTTGATTCCATTCGTGATAATTTTTCTATATCCCGAACAGTCCACTTATTACTGCTGCGACCTATTGGGAACCTACGGAATTCACCAAGTTACTGAGATACGGCTTACCAAATTTTGGTAAATCATTAAAAGTACATATATTACAAGAGCCTGCTACTGGGATCTCACTGAATTTAAAAAGAGACGGTGTTTCAGTTGGTCAAAACGTGGCTCTATCTTGAACAACATGCTTATTACATGCGAATCCTATTGGGAACCTACTGAATTCACCATGATACTTAGATTCCGTTCCTTCAAATGCTGCTATATACGGAAAAGCACACTCATACAAGCATGTCCCATTGGGAACTCAATGAATTCGCCTATAAGTTTTGATTCCATTCGTGAAAATTTTTCTATATCCCGAAGAGTCCACTTATTACTACTGCGGCCTACTTGGAACTAACCGAATTCACAAAGTTACTGAGATTCCGCTCACCAAATTTTGATAAATCTTAAAAGTACACATATTACAAGAGCCTGCTACTAACAACTAACTGAATTCACAAAGAAACAGTGTTTCAGTACGTTAAAACGTTGCTCTATCTTGAACAACATGCTTATTACATGCGAATACTATTGGGAACCTACAGAATTCACAATGATACTTAGATTCCGTTCCTTAAAATATTGCTATATATTGAAATGCACACTCATACAAGCACATCATATTGGGAACTCACTGAATTTGCCTAGAAATTTTGATCCATTCGTGAAAATTTTTCTATATCCCGAACAGTCCACTTATTACTACTGCGGCCTATTGGGAACTAACCGAATTCACAAAGTTACTGAGATTCGGCTGACCAAATTTTGATAAATCTTTAAAAGTACACATATTACAAGAGCCTGCTACTGGGAACTCACTGAATTCACAAAGAAACGGTGTTTCAGTTCGTTAAAACGTTGCTCTATCTTGAACAACATGCTTATTACATGCGAGTCCTATTGGGAACCTACTGAATTCACCATGATACTTAGATTCCGTTCCTTCAAATGTTGCTATATATTGAAAAGCACACTCCTACAAGCATGTCCCTTTGGGAACTCACTGAATTCTCCTAGAAATTTTGATTCCATTCGTGATAATTTTTCAATATCCCGAATAGTCCACTTATTACTACTGCGGCCTATTTGGAACTAACCGAATTCACCATGTTACTCAGATTCGGCTCAACAAATTTTGATAAATTTTTAAAAGTACACATATTAAAAGAATCTGCTATTAGCAACTAACTGAATTCACAACGAAACAGTGTTTCAGTTCGTTAAAACGTTGCTCTATCTTGAATAACATGCTTATTACATGCGAATCCTATTCGAGATCTACTGAATTTTCCGTGATACTTAGATTCCGTTGTTTAAAATGTTGCTATATATTGAAATGCACACTAATACAAGCATGTCCCATTGGGAACTCACTGAAATCATCTATAAATTTTTACTCCGTTCGTGAAAATATTTCTATATCCCGAACAGTCCACATATTACTTCTGTGGCCTCTTGGGAACTAACCGAATTCAACAAGTTACTGAGATTCAGCTCACCAAATTTTGATAAATCTCTAAAAGTACACATATTACAAGAACCTGCTATTGGGAACTAACTGAATTCACAAAGAAGCAGTGTTTCAGTTCATTAAAACTTTGCTCTATCTTGAATAACAAGCTTATTACTTGCGAATCCTATTGGGAACCTACTGAATTCACCATGATACTTAGATTCTGTTCCTTCAAATGTTGCTATATATTGAAAAGCACACTCATACAAGCATGTCCCATTGGGAACTCACTGAATTCTCCTAGAAATTTTGATTCCATTCGTGATTATTTTTCTATATCCCGAACAGTCCACTGGTTACTACTACGGCCTATTGGGAACTAATCGAATTCACCAAGTTACTGAGATTCGGCTCACCAAATTTTGATAAATCTTTAAAAGTACACATATTACAAGAGTCTATTACTGGGAACTACCTGAATTCACAAAGAAACAGTGTTTCAGTTCGTTAAAACGATGCACTATCTTGAACAACAAGCTTATTACATGCGAATCCTATCGGGAACCACCTGAATTCACCATAATACTTAGATTCCGCTCCTTCAAATGTTGCTATATATTGAAAAGCACACTCATACAAGCATGTCCCATTGGGAACTCACTGAATTCTCCTAGAAATTTTGATTCCATTCCTGATAATTTTTCTCCATCCCGAACAGTCCACTTATTACTACTGCGGCCTAATGGGAACTAATCGAATTCACCAAGTTACTGAGATTCGGCTCACCAAATTTTGATAAATCTTTAAAAGTACACATATTACAAGAGCCTGTTCCTGGGAACTAACTGAATTCACAAAGAAACAGTGTTTCAGTTCGTTAAAACGATGCTCTATCTTGAATAACAAGCTTATTACATGCGAATCCTTTTGGGGACCTACTGATTTGACCGTGATACTTATATACCGTTCTTTAAAATGTTGCTCTATATTGAAAAGCAAATTCATACAAGCATGTCCCATTGGGAACTCACTGAATTCTCCTAGAAATTTTGATTCCATCCGTGATAATTTTTCTATATCCCGAACAGTCCACTTATTACTACTGCGGCCTATTGGGAACTAATCGAATTCACCAAGTAACTGAGATACGGCTCAGGAAATTTTGATAAATCTTCAAAAGGACACATATCACAAGAGCCTGCTACTTGGAACTAATTGAATACACAAAGAAACAGGGTTTCAGTTCGTTAAAACGTTGCTCTATTTAGAATAACAAGCTTATTACATGGGAATCCTTTTGGGAACCTACTGAACTCACCATGATACTTAGATTCCATTTCTTAAAATGTTGCTATATACGGAAAAGCACACTCATACAAGCATGTCCCATTGGGACCCCACTGAATTCGCCTAGAAATTTTGATTCCATTCGTTCAAATTTTTCTATACTCCGAACAGTCCACTTCTTACGACTGCGGCCTATTTGGAACTAACCGAATTCACGAAGTTACTCAGATTCGGCTCACCAAATTTTGATAAATCTTTAAAAATACACATATTACAAGAGCCTGCTACTAACAACTAACTGAATTCACAAAGAAACAGTGTTTCAGTTCGTTAAAACGTTGCTCTATCTTGAACAACATGCTTATTACATGCGAATACTATTGGGAACCTACAGAATTCACAATGATACTTAGATTCCGTTCCTTAAAACATTGCTATATATTGAAATGCACACTCATACAAGCACATCATATTGGGAACTCACTGAATTCGCCTAGAACTTTTGATTCCATTCGTGATAATTTTTCTATATCCCGAACAGTCCACTTATTACTACTGCAGCCTATTGGGAACTAACGGAATTCACCAAGTTACTGAGATACGGCTTACCAAATTTTGGTAAATCATTAAAAGTACATATATTACAAGAGCCTGCTACTGGGAACTCACTGAATTTGCAAAGAGACGGTGTTTCAGTAGGTTAAACGTGGCTCTATCTTGAACAACATGCTTATTACATGCGAATCCTATTGGGAACTTACTGAATTCACCATGATACTTAGATTCCGTTCCTTCAAATGTTGCTATATACGGAAAAGCACACTCATACAAGCATGTCCCATTGGGAACTCACTGAATTCGCCTAGAAGTTTTGATTCCATTCGTGAAAATTTTTCTATATCCCGAAGTGTCCACTTATTACTACTGCGGCCTATTGGGAACTAACCGAATTCACAAAGTTACAGAGATTCCGCTCACCAAATTTTGATAAATCTTAAAAGTACACATATTACAAGAGCCTACTACTGGGAACTCACTGAATTCACAAAGGAAGAGTGTTTCAGTTGGTTAAAACGTTGCTCTATCTTGAACAACATGCTTATTACATGCGAATCCTATTGGGAACCTACTGAATTCACCATGATGCTTAGATTCCGTTCCTTAAAATATTGCTATATATTGAAATGCACACTCATACAAGCACATCATATTGGGAACTCACTGAATTTGCCTAGAAATTTTGATCCATTCGTGAAAATTTTTCTATATCCCGAACAGTCCACTTATTACTACTGCGGCCTATTGGGAACTAACCGAATTCACAAAGTTACTGAGATTCGGCTGACCAATTTTTGATAAATCTTTAAAAGTACACATATTACAAGAGCCTGCTACTGGGAACTCACTGAATTCACAAAGAAACGGTGTTTCAGTTCGTTAAAACGTTGCTCTATCTTGAACAACATGCTTATTACATGCGAGTCCTATTCGAGATCTACTGAATTGACCGTGATACTTAGATTCCGTTGTTTAAAATGTTGCTATATATTGAAATGCACACTAATACAAGCATGTCCCATTGGGAACTCACTGAAATCATCTATAAATTTTTACTCCGTTCGTGAAAATATTTCTATATCCCGAACAGTCCACATATTACTTCTGTGGCCTCTTGGGAACTAACCGAATTCAACAAGTTACTGAGATTCAGCTCACCAAATTTTGATAAATCTCTAAAAGTACACATATTACAAGAACCTGCTATTGGGAACTAACTGAATTCACAAAGAAACAGTGTTTCAGTTCATTAAAACTTTGCTCTATCTTGAATAACAAGCTTATTACTTGCGAATCCTATTGGGAACCTACTGAATTCACCATGTTACTTAGATTCTGTTCCTAAAATGTTGCTATATATTGAAAAGCTCACTCATACAATTATGTCCCATTGGGAACTCACTGAATTCGCCTAGAAATTTGGTTACATTCGTGAAAATTTTTCTATATCCCGAACACTCCACTTATTACTACTGCTGCCTATTGGGAACTAACCGAATTCACCATTTTACTGATATTCGGCTCACCATATTTTGATAAATCTTTAAAAGTACACATATCACAAGAGCCTGCTACTGGGAACTCACTGAATTCACAAAGAAACAGTGTTTCAGTTCGTTAAAACGTTGCGCTATCTTGAACAACAAGCTTATTACATGCGAATCCTATTGGGAACCTTCATAATTCACCATGATACTTAGATTCTGTTCCTAAAATGTTGCTATATATTGAAAAGCTAACTCATACAATCATGTCCCATTGGGAACTCACTGAATTCACCTAGAAATTTTGATTCCATTCGTGAAAATTTTTCGAAATCCCGAACACTCCACTTATTACTACTGCGGCCTATTGGGAGCTAACTGAATTCACCAAGTTACTGAGATTCGGCTCACCAAATTTTGATAATTCTTTAAAACTACACATATTACAAGAGCCTGCTACTGGGAACTAACTGAATTCAAAAAGAAAAGTGTTTCAGTTCGTTAAGACGTTTCTCTATCTTGAATAACATGCTTATTACATGCGAATCCTATTGGAGATCTACGGAATTCACCGTGTTACTTAGATTCCATTCCTTCAAATGTTGCTATATATTGAAGGCAAACTCATACAAGCATATCCCATGGGAACTCACTGAAGTAGCCTAGAAATTTTCCTTCCATTCGTGAAAATTTTTCTATATCCCGAACTGTCCACTTATTACAACTGCGGCCTATTGGGAACTAACCAAATTCACCAAGTAACTGAGATTCGGCTCAGGAAATTTTGATAAATCTTCAAAAGGACACATATCACAAGAGCCTGCTACTGGGAACTAATTGAATCACAAAGAAACAGTGTTTCAGTTCGTTAAAACGTTGCTCTATCTAGAATAACAAGCTTATTACATGGGAATCCTTTTGGGAACCTACTGAATTCACCATGATTCTTAGATTCCATTTCTTAAAATGTTGCTATATACGGAAAAGCACACTCATACAAGCATGTCCCATTGGGAACTCACTGAATTCGCCTAGAAATTTTGATACCATTCGTTATAATTTTTCTATACCCCGAACAGTCCACTTATTACGACTGCGGCCTATTTGGAACTAAACGAATTCACGAAGTTACTCAGATTCGGCTCACCAAATTTTAATAAATCTTTAAAAATACACATATTACAAGAGCCTGCTACTAACAACTAACTGAATTCACAAAGAAACAGTGTTTCAGTTCGTTAAAACGTTGCTCTATCTTGAACAACATGGTTGTTACATGCGAATACTATTGGGAACCTACTGAATTCACCATGATACTTAGATTCCGTTCCTAAAATGTTGCTATATATTGAAAAGCACACTCAAACAATCATGTCCCATAGGGAACTCACTGAATTCGCCTAGAAATTTTGATTCCATTCGTGAAAATTTTTCGAAATCCCGAACACTCCACTTATTGCTACTGTGGCCTATTGGGAACTAAAAGAATGCACCAATTTACTGAGATTCGGCTCATCAAATTTCGATAAATCTTTAAAAGGACACATATCACAAGAGCCTGCTACTGGGAATTCACTGAATTCACAAAGAAACAGTGTTTTAGTTCGTTAAAACGTTGCTCTATCTTGAACAACAAGCTTATTACATGCGAATCCTATTGGATACCTACTGAATTCACCGTGATACTTAGATTCCTTTGCTTAAAAGGTTGCTATATATTGAAAAGCACACTTATACAAGCATGTCCCATTAGGAACTCACTGAATTCTCCTAGGAATTTTATTCCACTCGTGATAATTTTTCTATATCCCAAAGTGTCCACTTATTACTACTGCGGCCTATTGGGAACTAACCGAATTCACCAAGTTACTGAGATTCTGCTCAGCAAATTTTGATAAATCTTTAAAAGTACACATATTACAAGAGCCTGCTACTGGTAACTCACTGAATTCACAAAGAAACAGTGTTTCAGTTCGTTAAAACGTTGCTCTATCTTGAATAACAAGCTTATTACATGCGAATCCTATTGGGAACATATTGTATTCAACGTGATAGTTAGATTCCGTTCCTTCAATTATTGCTATATACGGAAAAGCACACTCATACAAGCATATCCCATTGGGAACTCACTGAATCCGCCTAGACATTTTGATTCCATTCGTGCTAATTTTTCGATATCCCGAACAGTCCACATATTACTTTTGCGGAGTATTGGGAACTAACCGAATTCACCAAGTTACTGAGATTCGGTTCACTAAATTTTGATAAATCTTTAAAACTACACATATTACAAGACCCTGCTACTGGGAACTCAATGAATTCACAAAGAAACAGTGTTTCAGTTCGTTAAAACGTTGCTCTATCTTGAACAACATGCTTATTACATGCGATTCCTATTGGGAACGACCGAATTCACCATGATACTTAGATTCCGTTCCTTAAAATATTGCTGTATATTGAAATGCACACTCATACAAGCACATCATATTGGGAACTCACTGAATTCGCCTAGAAATTTTGATTCCATTCGTAAAAATTTTTCTATATCCCGAACAGTCCACTTTTTACTACTGCGGCCTATTGGGAACTAACCGAATTCACTACGTTACTGAGATTCGGCTGACCAAATTTTGATAAATCTTTAAAAGTACACATTACAAGAGCCTGCTACTGGGAACTAACTGAATTCACAAAGAAAAAGTGTTTCAGTTCGTTAAGACGTTGCTCTATCTTGAATAACATGCTTATTACATGCGAATCCTATTGGAGATCTACTGAATTCACCGTGTTACTTAGATTCCGTTCCTTAAAATGTTGCTATATATTGAAAAGCAAACTCATACAAGCATGTCCCATGGGAACTCACTGAAGTTGCCTAGAAATTTTCGTTCCATTCGTGAAAATTTTTCTATATCGCGAACTGTCCATTTCTAACTACTGCGGCCTATTGTGACCTAACCGAATTCACCAAGTAACTGAGATTCGGTTCAGGAAAATTTGATAAATCTTTAAAAGGACACATATCACAAGAGCCTGCTACTGGGAACTAACTGAATTCACAAAGAAATAGGGTTTCAGTTCGTTAAAACGTTGCTCTATCTCGAATAACAAGCTTATTACATGCGAATCCTTTTGGGAACCTACTGAATTCTCCATGATACTTAGTTTCCGTTTCTAAAAATGTTGCTATATATGGAAAAGCACACTCATACAAGCATGTCCCATTGGGTACTCACTGAATTCTCCTAGAAATTTTGATTCCATTCGTGAAATTTTTTCTATATCCAGAACAGTCCACTTATTACTACTGCGGCCTATTGGGAACTAACCGAATTCACAATGTTACTGAGATTCTGCTCACCAAATTTTGATAAATCTTTAAAAGTTCTCATATTACAAGGGCCTGATACTAGGAACTAAGTGAATTCACAAAGAATCAGTGTTTCAGTTCGTTAAAACGTTGCTCTATCTTGAATAACAAGCTTATTACATGCGAATCCTATTGGGAACTTACTGAATTCACCATGTTACTTAGATTCCGTTCCTTCAAATGTTACTATATACGGAAAACCACACTCATACAAGCATGTCCCATTGGGAACTCACTGAATTCGCCTAGAAATTTTGATTCCATTCGTACAAATTTTTCTATATCCCGAACAGTCCACTTATTACTACTGCGGCCTATTAGGAACTAACCGAATTCACAAGTTACTGAGATTCGGCTCATCAAATTTTGATAAATCTTTAAAAGTACACATATTACAAGAACCTGCTACAGGGATCTCACTGAATTCACAAAGAAACATGGTTTCAGTTCGTTAAAACTTTGCTCTATCTTGAACAACATGCTTATTACATGCAAATCCTATTGGGAACCTACTGAATTCACCATGATACTTAGAATCCGTTCCTTAAAATATTGCTATATATTGAAATGCACACTCATACAAGCACATCATATTGGGAACTCACTGAATTCACCTGGAAATTTTGATTCCATTCGTGATAATTTTTCTATATCCCGAACAGTCCACTTATTACTGCTGCGACCTATTGGGAACCTACGGAATTCACCAAGTTACTGAGATACGGCTTACCAAATTTTGGTAAATCATTAAAAGTACATATATTACAAGAGCCTGCTACTGGGATCTCACTGAATTTAAAAAGAGACGGTGTTTCAGTTGGTCAAAACGTGGCTCTATCTTGAACAACATGCTTATTACATGCGAATCCTATTGGGAACCTACTGAATTCACCATGATACTTAGATTCCGTTCCTTCAAATGCTGCTATATACGGAAAAGCACACTCATACAAGCATGTCCCATTGGGAACTCAATGAATTCGCCTATAAGTTTTGATTCCATTCGTGAAAATTTTTCTATATCCCGAAGAGTCCACTTATTACTACTGCGGCCTACTTGGAACTAACCGAATTCACAAAGTTACTGAGATTCCGCTCACCAAATTTTGATAAATCTTAAAAGTACACATATTACAAGAGCCTGCTACTAACAACTAACTGAATTCACAAAGAAACAGTGTTTCAGTACGTTAAAACGTTGCTCTATCTTGAACAACATGCTTATTACATGCGAATACTATTGGGAACCTACAGAATTCACAATGATACTTAGATTCCGTTCCTTAAAATATTGCTATATATTGAAATGCACACTCATACAAGCACATCATATTGGGAACTCACTGAATTCGCCTAGAACTTTTGATTCCATTCGTGATAATTTTTCTATATCCCGAACAGTCCACTTATTACCACTGCAGCCTATTGGGAACTAACGGAATTCACCAAGTTACTGAGATACGGCTTACCAAATTTTGGTAAATCATTAAAAGTACATATATTACAAGAGCCTGCTACTGGGAACTCACTGAATTTGCAAAGAGACGGTGTTTCAGTAGGTTAAACGTGGCTCTATCTTGAACAACATGCTTATTACATGCGAATCCTATTGGGAACTTACTGAATTCACCATGATACTTAGATTCCGTTCCTTCAAATGTTGCTATATACGGAAAAGCACACTCATACAAGCATGTCCCATTGGGAACTCACTGAATTCGCCTAGAAGTTTTGATTCCATTCGTGAAAATTTTTCTATATCCCGAAGTGTCCACTTATTACTACTTCGGCCTATTGGGAACTAACCGAATTCACAAAGTTACAGAGATTCCGCTCAACAAATTTTGATAAATCTTAAAAGTACACATATTACAAGAGCCTACTACTGGGAACTCACTGAATTCACAATGGAAGAGTGTTTCAGTTGGTTAAAACGTTGCTCTATCTTGAACAACATGCTTATTACATGCGAATCCTATTGGGAACCTACTGAATTCACCATGATGCTTAGGTTCCGTTCCTTAAAATATTGCTATATATTGAAATGCACACTCATACAAGCACATCATATTGGGAACTCACTGAATTTGCCTAGAAATTTTGATCCATTCGTGAAAATTTTTCTATATCCCGAACAGTCCACTTATTACTACTGCGGCCTATTGGGAACTAACCGAATTCACAAAGTTACTGAGATTCGGCTGACCAAATTTTGATAAATCTTTAAAAGTACACATATTACAAGAGCCTGCTACTGGGAACTCACTGAATTCACAAAGAAACGGTGTTTCAGTTCGTTAAAACGTTGCTCTATCTTGAACAACATGCTTATTACATGCGAGTCCTATTGGGAACCTACTGAATTCACCATGATACTTAGATTCCGTTCCTTCAAATGTTGCTATATATTGAAAAGCACACTCCTACAAGCATGTCCCTTTGGGAACTCACTGAATTCTCCTAGAAATTTGATTCCATTCGTGATAATTTTTCAATATCCCGAATAGTCCACTTATTACTACTGCGGCCTATTTGGAACTAACCGAATTCACCATGTTACTCAGATTCGGCTCAACAAATTTTGATAAATTTTTAAAAGTACACATATTAAAAGAATCTGCTATTAGCAACTAACTGAATTCACAACGAAACAGTGTTTCAGTTCGTTAAAACGTTGCTCTATCTTGAATAACATGCTTATTACATGCGAATCCTATTCGAGATCTACTGAATTTTCCGTGATACTTAGATTCCGTTGTTTAAAATGTTGCTATATATTGAAATGCACACTAATACAAGCATGTCCCATTGGGAACTCACTGAAATCATCTATAAATTTTTACTCCGTTCGTGAAAATATTTCTATATCCCGAACAGTCCACATATTACTTCTGTGGCCTCTTGGGAACTAACCGAATTCAACAAGTTACTGAGATTCAGCTCACCAAATTTTGATAAATCTCTAAAAGTACACATATTACAAGAACCTGCTATTGGGAACTAACTGAATTCACAAAGAAGCAGTGTTTCAGTTCATTAAAACTTTGCTCTATCTTGAATAACAAGCTTATTACTTGCGAATCCTATTGGGAACCTACTGAATTCACCATGATACTTAGATTCTGTTCCTTCAAATGTTGCTATATATTGAAAAGCACACTCATACAAGCATGTCCCATTGGGAACTCACTGAATTCTCCTAGAAATTTTGATTCCATTCGTGATTATTTTTCTATATCCCGAACAGTCCACTGGTTACTACTACGGCCTATTGGGAACTAATCGAATTCACCAAGTTACTGAGATTCGGCTCACCAAATTTTGATAAATCTTTAAAAGTACACATATTACAAGAGTCTATTACTGGGAACTACCTGAATTCACAAAGAAACAGTGTTTCAGTTCGTTAAAACGATGCACTATCTTGAACAACAAGCTTATTACATGCGAATCCTATTGGGAACCACCTGAATTCACCATAATACTTAGATTCCGCTCCTTCAAATGTTGCTATATATTGAAAAGCACACTCATACAAGCATGTCCCATTGGGAACTCACTGAATTCTCCTAGAAATTTTGATTCCATTCCTGATAATTTTTCTCCATCCCGAACAGTCCACTTATTACTACTGCGGCCTAATGGGAACTAATCGAATTCACCAAGTTACTGAGATTCGGCTCACCAAATTTTGATAAATCTTTAAAAGTACACATATTACAAGAGCCTGTTCCTGGGAACTAACTGAATTCACAAAGAAACAGTGTTTCAGTTCGTTAAAACGATGCTCTATCTTGAATAACAAGCTTATTACATGCGAATCCTTTTGGGGACCTACTGATTTGACCGTGATACTTATATACCGTTCTTTAAAATGTTGCTCTATATTGAAAAGCAAATTCATACAAGCATGTCCCATTGGGAACTCACTGAATTCTCCTAGAAATTTTGATTCCATCCGTGATAATTTTTCTATATCCCGAACAGTCCACTTATTACTACTGCGGCCTATTGGGAACTAATCGAATTCACCAAGTAACTGAGATACGGCTCAGGAAATTTTGATAAATCTTCAAAAGGACACATATCACAAGAGCCTGCTACTTGGAACTAATTGAATACACAAAGAAACAGGGTTTCAGTTCGTTAAAACGTTGCTCTATTTAGAATAACAAGCTTATTACATGGGAATCCTTTTGGGAACCTACTGAACTCACCATGATACTTAGATTCCATTTCTTAAAATGTTGCTATATACGGAAAAGCACACTCATACAAGCATGTCCCATTGGGACCCCACTGAATTCGCCTAGAAATTTTGATTCCATTCGTTCAAATTTTTCTATACTCCGAACAGTCCACTTCTTACGACTGCGGCCTATTTGGAACTAACCGAATTCACGAAGTTACTCAGATTCGGCTCACCAAATTTTGATAAATCTTTAAAAATACACATATTACAAGAGCCTGCTACTAACAACTAACTGAATTCACAAAGAAACAGTGTTTCAGTTCGTTAAAACGTTGCTCTATCTTGAACAACATGCTTATTACATGCGAATACTATTGGGAACCTACAGAATTCACAATGATACTTAGATTCCGTTCCTTAAAATATTGCTATATATTGAAATGCACACTCATACAAGCACATCATATTGGGAACTCACTGAATTCGCCTAGAACTTTTGATTCCATTCGTGATAATTTTTCTATATCCCGAACAGTCCACTTATTACTACTGCAGCCTATTGGGAACTAACGGAATTCACCAAGTTACTGAGATACGGCTTACCAAATTTTGGTAAATCATTAAAAGTACATATATTACAAGAGCCTGCTACTGGGAACTCACTGAATTTGCAAAGAGACGGTGTTTCAGTAGGTTAAACGTGGCTCTATCTTGAACAACATGCTTATTACATGCGAATCCTATTGGGAACTTACTGAATTCACCATGATACTTAGATTCCGTTCCTTCAAATGTTGCTATATACGGAAAAGCACACTCATACAAGCATGTCCCATTGGGAACTCACTGAATTCGCCTAGAAGTTTTGATTCCATTCGTGAAAATTTTTCTATATCCCGAAGTGTCCACTTATTACTACTGCGGCCTATTGGGAACTAACCGAATTCACAAAGTTACAGAGATTCCGCTCACCAAATTTTGATAAATCTTAAAAGTACACATATTACAAGAGCCTACTACTGGGAACTCACTGAATTCACAAAGGAAGAGTGTTTCAGTTGGTTAAAACGTTGCTCTATCTTGAACAACATGCTTATTACATGCGAATCCTATTGGGAACCTACTGAATTCACCATGATGCTTAGATTCCGTTCCTTAAAATATTGCTATATATTGAAATGCACACTCATACAAGCACATCATATTGGGAACTCACTGAATTTGCCTCGAAATTTTGATTCCATTCGTGATAATTTTTCTATATCCCGAACAGTCCACTTATTACTGCTGCCACCTATTGGGAACCTACGGAATTCACCAAGTTACTGAGATACGGCTTACCAAATTTTGGTAAATCATTAAAAGTACATATATTACAAGAGCCTGCTACTGGGATCTCACTGAATTTAAAAAGAGACGGTGTTTCAGTTGGTCAAAACGTGGCTCTATCTTGAACAACATGCTTATTACATGCGAATCCTATTGGGAACCTACTGAATTCACCATGATACTTAGATTCCGTTCCTTCAAATGCTGCTATATACGGAAAAGCACACTCATACAAGCATGTCCCATTGGGAACTCACTGAATTCGCCTAGAAATTTTGATTCCATTCGTACAAATTTTTCTATATCCCGAACAGTCCACTTATTACTACTGCGGCCTATTAGGAACTAACCGAATTCACAAGTTACTGAGATTCGGCTCATCAAATTTTGATAAATCTTTAAAAGTACACATATTACAAGAACCTGCTACAGGGATCTCACTGAATTCACAAAGAAACATGGTTTCAGTTCGTTAAAACTTTGCTCTATCTTGAACAACATGCTTATTACATGCAAATCCTATTGGGAACCTACTGAATTCACCATGATACTTAGAATCCGTTCCTTAAAATATTGCTATATATTGAAATGCACACTCATACAAGCACATCATATTGGGAACTCACTGAATTCACCTGGAAATTTTGATTCCATTCGTGATAATTTTTCTATATCCCGAACAGTCCACTTATTACTGCTGCGACCTATTGGGAACCTACGGAATTCACCAAGTTACTGAGATACGGCTTACCAAATTTTGGTAAATCATTAAAAGTACATATATTACAAGAGCCTGCTACTGGGATCTCACTGAATTTAAAAAGAGACGGTGTTTCAGTTGGTCAAAACGTGGCTCTATCTTGAACAACATGCTTATTACATGCGAATCCTATTGGGAACCTACTGAATTCACCATGATACTTAGATTCCGTTCCTTCAAATGCTGCTATATACGGAAAAGCACACTCATACAAGCATGTCCCATTGGGAACTCAATGAATTCGCCTATAAGTTTTGATTCCATTCGTGAAAATTTTTCTATATCCCGAAGAGTCCACTTATTACTACTGCGGCCTACTTGGAACTAACCGAATTCACAAAGTTACTGAGATTCCGCTCACCAAATTTTGATAAATCTTAAAAGTACACATATTACAAGAGCCTGCTACTAACAACTAACTGAATTCACAAAGAAACAGTGTTTCAGTACGTTAAAACGTTGCTCTATCTTGAACAACATGCTTATTACATGCGAATACTATTGGGAACCTACAGAATTCACAATGATACTTAGATTCCGTTCCTTAAAATATTGCTATATATTGAAATGCACACTCATACAAGCACATCATATTGGGAACTCACTGAATTCGCCTAGAACTTTTGATTCCATTCGTGATAATTTTTCTATATCCCGAACAGTCCACTTATTACCACTGCAGCCTATTGGGAACTAACGGAATTCACCAAGTTACTGAGATACGGCTTACCAAATTTTGGTAAATCATTAAAAGTACATATATTACAAGAGCCTGCTACTGGGAACTCACTGAATTTGCAAAGAGACGGTGTTTCAGTAGGTTAAACGTGGCTCTATCTTGAACAACATGCTTATTACATGCGAATCCTATTGGGAACTTACTGAATTCACCATGATACTTAGATTCCGTTCCTTCAAATGTTGCTATATACGGAAAAGCACACTCATACAAGCATGTCCCATTGGGAACTCACTGAATTCGCCTAGAAGTTTTGATTCCATTCGTGAAAATTTTTCTATATCCCGAAGTGTCCACTTATTACTACTTCGGCCTATTGGGAACTAACCGAATTCACAAAGTTACAGAGATTCCGCTCAACAAATTTTGATAAATCTTAAAAGTACACATATTACAAGAGCCTACTACTGGGAACTCACTGAATTCACAATGGAAGAGTGTTTCAGTTGGTTAAAACGTTGCTCTATCTTGAACAACATGCTTATTACATGCGAATCCTATTGGGAACCTACTGAATTCACCATGATGCTTAGGTTCCGTTCCTTAAAATATTGCTATATATTGAAATGCACACTCATACAAGCACATCATATTGGGAACTCACTGAATTTGCCTAGAAATTTTGATCCATTCGTGAAAATTTTTCTATATCCCGAACAGTCCACTTATTACTACTGCGGCCTATTGGGAACTAACCGAATTCACAAAGTTACTGAGATTCGGCTGACCAAATTTTGATAAATCTTTAAAAGTACACATATTACAAGAGCCTGCTACTGGGAACTCACTGAATTCACAAAGAAACGGTGTTTCAGTTCGTTAAAACGTTGCTCTATCTTGAACAACATGCTTATTACATGCGAGTCCTATTGGGAACCTACTGAATTCACCATGATACTTAGATTCCGTTCCTTCAAATGTTGCTATATATTGAAAAGCACACTCCTACAAGCATGTCCCTTTGGGAACTCACTGAATTCTCCTAGAAATTTGATTCCATTCGTGATAATTTTTCAATATCCCGAATAGTCCACTTATTACTACTGCGGCCTATTTGGAACTAACCGAATTCACCATGTTACTCAGATTCGGCTCAACAAATTTTGATAAATTTTTAAAAGTACACATATTAAAAGAATCTGCTATTAGCAACTAACTGAATTCACAACGAAACAGTGTTTCAGTTCGTTAAAACGTTGCTCTATCTTGAATAACATGCTTATTACATGCGAATCCTATTCGAGATCTACTGAATTTTCCGTGATACTTAGATTCCGTTGTTTAAAATGTTGCTATATATTGAAATGCACACTAATACAAGCATGTCCCATTGGGAACTCACTGAAATCATCTATAAATTTTTACTCCGTTCGTGAAAATATTTCTATATCCCGAACAGTCCACATATTACTTCTGTGGCCTCTTGGGAACTAACCGAATTCAACAAGTTACTGAGATTCAGCTCACCAAATTTTGATAAATCTCTAAAAGTACACATATTACAAGAACCTGCTATTGGGAACTAACTGAATTCACAAAGAAGCAGTGTTTCAGTTCATTAAAACTTTGCTCTATCTTGAATAACAAGCTTATTACTTGCGAATCCTATTGGGAACCTACTGAATTCACCATGATACTTAGATTCTGTTCCTTCAAATGTTGCTATATATTGAAAAGCACACTCATACAAGCATGTCCCATTGGGAACTCACTGAATTCTCCTAGAAATTTTGATTCCATTCGTGATTATTTTTCTATATCCCGAACAGTCCACTGGTTACTACTACGGCCTATTGGGAACTAATCGAATTCACCAAGTTACTGAGATTCGGCTCACCAAATTTTGATAAATCTTTAAAAGTACACATATTACAAGAGTCTATTACTGGGAACTACCTGAATTCACAAAGAAACAGTGTTTCAGTTCGTTAAAACGATGCACTATCTTGAACAACAAGCTTATTACATGCGAATCCTATTGGGAACCACCTGAATTCACCATAATACTTAGATTCCGCTCCTTCAAATGTTGCTATATATTGAAAAGCACACTCATACAAGCATGTCCCATTGGGAACTCACTGAATTCTCCTAGAAATTTTGATTCCATTCCTGATAATTTTTCTCCATCCCGAACAGTCCACTTATTACTACTGCGGCCTAATGGGAACTAATCGAATTCACCAAGTTACTGAGATTCGGCTCACCAAATTTTGATAAATCTTTAAAAGTACACATATTACAAGAGCCTGTTCCTGGGAACTAACTGAATTCACAAAGAAACAGTGTTTCAGTTCGTTAAAACGATGCTCTATCTTGAATAACAAGCTTATTACATGCGAATCCTTTTGGGGACCTACTGATTTGACCGTGATACTTATATACCGTTCTTTAAAATGTTGCTCTATATTGAAAAGCAAATTCATACAAGCATGTCCCATTGGGAACTCACTGAATTCTCCTAGAAATTTTGATTCCATCCGTGATAATTTTTCTATATCCCGAACAGTCCACTTATTACTACTGCGGCCTATTGGGAACTAATCGAATTCACCAAGTAACTGAGATACGGCTCAGGAAATTTTGATAAATCTTCAAAAGGACACATATCACAAGAGCCTGCTACTTGGAACTAATTGAATACACAAAGAAACAGGGTTTCAGTTCGTTAAAACGTTGCTCTATTTAGAATAACAAGCTTATTACATGGGAATCCTTTTGGGAACCTACTGAACTCACCATGATACTTAGATTCCATTTCTTAAAATGTTGCTATATACGGAAAAGCACACTCATACAAGCATGTCCCATTGGGACCCCACTGAATTCGCCTAGAAATTTTGATTCCATTCGTTCAAATTTTTCTATACTCCGAACAGTCCACTTCTTACGACTGCGGCCTATTTGGAACTAACCGAATTCACGAAGTTACTCAGATTCGGCTCACCAAATTTTGATAAATCTTTAAAAATACACATATTACAAGAGCCTGCTACTAACAACTAACTGAATTCACAAAGAAACAGTGTTTCAGTTCGTTAAAACGTTGCTCTATCTTGAACAACATGCTTATTACATGCGAATACTATTGGGAACCTACAGAATTCACAATGATACTTAGATTCCGTTCCTTAAAATATTGCTATATATTGAAATGCACACTCATACAAGCACATCATATTGGGAACTCACTGAATTCGCCTAGAACTTTTGATTCCATTCGTGATAATTTTTCTATATCCCGAACAGTCCACTTATTACTACTGCAGCCTATTGGGAACTAACGGAATTCACCAAGTTACTGAGATACGGCTTACCAAATTTTGGTAAATCATTAAAAGTACATATATTACAAGAGCCTGCTACTGGGAACTCACTGAATTTGCAAAGAGACGGTGTTTCAGTAGGTTAAACGTGGCTCTATCTTGAACAACATGCTTATTACATGCGAATCCTATTGGGAACTTACTGAATTCACCATGATACTTAGATTCCGTTCCTTCAAATGTTGCTATATACGGAAAAGCACACTCATACAAGCATGTCCCATTGGGAACTCACTGAATTCGCCTAGAAGTTTTGATTCCATTCGTGAAAATTTTTCTATATCCCGAAGTGTCCACTTATTACTACTGCGGCCTATTGGGAACTAACCGAATTCACAAAGTTACAGAGATTCCGCTCACCAAATTTTGATAAATCTTAAAAGTACACATATTACAAGAGCCTACTACTGGGAACTCACTGAATTCACAAAGGAAGAGTGTTTCAGTTGGTTAAAACGTTGCTCTATCTTGAACAACATGCTTATTACATGCGAATCCTATTGGGAACCTACTGAATTCACCATGATGCTTAGATTCCGTTCCTTAAAATATTGCTATATATTGAAATGCACACTCATACAAGCACATCATATTGGGAACTCACTGAATTTGCCTCGAAATTTTGATTCCATTCGTGATAATTTTTCTATATCCCGAACAGTCCACTTATTACTGCTGCCACCTATTGGGAACCTACGGAATTCACCAAGTTACTGAGATACGGCTTACCAAATTTTGGTAAATCATTAAAAGTACATATATTACAAGAGCCTGCTACTGGGATCTCACTGAATTTAAAAAGAGACGGTGTTTCAGTTGGTCAAAACGTGGCTCTATCTTGAACAACATGCTTATTACATGCGAATCCTATTGGGAACCTACTGAATTCACCATGATACTTAGATTCCGTTCCTTCAAATGCTGCTATATACGGAAAAGCACACTCATACAAGCATGTCCCATTGGGAACTCAATGAATTCGCCTATAAGTTTTGATTCCATTCGTGAAAATTTTTCTATATCCCGAAGAGTCCACTTATTACTACTGCGGCCTACTTGGAACTAACCGAATTCACAAAGTTACTGAGATTCCGCTCACCAAATTTTGATAAATCTTAAAAGTACACATATTACAAGAGCCTGCTACTGCGAACTCACTGAATTCACAAAGGAAGAGTGTTTCAGTTGGTTAAAACGTTGCTCTATCTTGAACAACATGCTTATTACATGCGAATCCTATTGGGAACCTACTGAATTCACCATGATACTTAGATTCTGTTCCTTAAAATATTGCTATATATTGAAATGCACACTCATACAAGCACATCATATTGGGAACTCACTGAATTTGCCTAGAAATTTTGATTCCATTCGTGAAAATTTTTCTATATCCCGAACAGTCCACTTATTACTACTGCGGCCTAATGGGAACTAACAGAATTCCCCAAGTTACTTCGATTCGGCTGACCAAATTTTGATAAATCTTTAAAAGTACACATATTACAAGAGCCTGCTATCGGGAACTAACTGAATTCACAAAGAAACAGTGTTTCAGTTCCTTAAAACTTTGCTCTATCTTGAATAACAAGCTTATTACTTGCGAATCCTATTGGGACCTACTGAATTCACCATGATACTTAGAGTCCGTTCCTTAAAATGTTGCTATATATTGAAAAGTACACTCATAGAAGCATGTACCATCGGGAACTGACTGAATTCGCCAAGAAATTTTGATTCCAT
This sequence comes from Rattus norvegicus, assembly GCF_021556685.1. Lineage (NCBI taxonomy): Eukaryota > Metazoa > Chordata > Mammalia > Rodentia > Muridae > Rattus > Rattus norvegicus. Next base: position 1,167,644 of record NC_141540.1, on the reverse strand, counting down.
TCGTAAAAATTTTTCTATACCCGGAACAGTCTACTTATTACTACTGCGGCCTATTGGGCACTAACCGAATTCACCAATTTACTGAGATTCGGCACACCAAATTTTGATAAATCTTTAAAAGTACACATATCACAAGAGCCTGCCTCTGGGAACTCACTGATTCACAAAGAAACAGTGTTTCAGTTCGTTAAAACCTTGCTCTATCTTGAACAACAAGCTTATAACATGCGAATCCTATTGGGAACCTACTGAATTCACCATGATACTTAGATTCTGTTCCTAAAATGTTGCTATATATTGAAAAGCTCACTCATACAATCATGTCCCATTGGGAACTCACTGAATTCGCATAGAAATTTTGATTCCATTCGTGAAAATTTTTCTATATCCCGAACACTCCACTTATTAATACTGAGGCCTATTGGGAAATAACCGAATTCACAAATTTACTGAGATTCGCCTCACCAAATTTTGATAAATCTTTAAAAGTACACATAACACAAGAGCCTGGTACTGGGAACTCACTGAATTCACAAAGAAACAGTGTTTCAGTTCGGTAATACGTTGCTCTATCTTGAACAACCTGCTTATTACATGCGAATCCTATGGGAACCTACTGAATTCACCATGATACTTAGATTCTGTTCCTAAAATGTTGCTATTTATTGAAAAGCTCCCTAATACAATTATGTCCCATTGGGATATTACTGAATTCACCAAGAAATTTTGATTTCATTGGTGAAAATTTTTCGATATCCCGAACACTCCACTTATTACGAGTGCGGACTTTTCGGAACTAACAGAATTCAAAAATTTACTGAGATTCGGCTGACCAAATTATGATAAATCTTTAAATGTACACATATTACAAGAGCCTGTTACTGGGAACTAACTGAATTCACAAAGAAACGGTGTTGCAGTTCGATAAAACGTTGCTCTCTCTTGAACAACATGCTTATTACATGCGAATCCTATTGGGAACTTACTGAATTCACCATGATACTAGATTCCGTTCTTTAAAATGTTGGTATATATTGAAATGCACACTCATAGAAGCATGTCCCATTGGGAACTCTCTGAAATGGTCTAGAAATTTTGACTCCATTCGTGAAAATTTTTCTATATCCGGAACAGAACACTTATTAATTCTGTGGCCTATTGGGACCTAACCGAATTGAACAAGTTACTGAGATTCTGCTCACCAAATTTGATAAATCTTTAAAAGTACACATATTACAAGAGCCTGCTACTGGGAACTCACTGAATTCACAAAGAAACAGTGTTTCAGTTCGCTAAAACGTTGGTCTATCTTGAACAACATGCTTATTACATGTGAATCCTATTGGGAACCTACTGAATTCACCATGATACTTAGATTCTGTTCCTTAAAATATTGCTATATATTGTAATGCACACTCATACAAGCACATCCTATTGGGAACTCACTGAATTCGCCTAGAAATTTTGATTCTATTTGGGATAATTTTTCTATATCCCGAACAGTCCACTAATTACTACTGCGGCCTACTGGGAACTAACCGAATTCACCAAGTTACTGAGATTCGGCTCACCAAATTTTGATAAATCTTTAAAAGTAGACGTATCACAAGAGCCTGCTACTGGGAACTCACTGAATTCACAAAGAAACAGTGTTTCAGTTCGTTAAAACCTTGCTCTATCTTGAACAACAAGGTTATTACATGCGAATCCTATTGGGAACCTACTGAATTCACCATGATACTTAGATTCTGTTCCTAAAATGTTGCTATATATTGAAAAGCTCGCTCATACAATCATGTCCCATTGGGAACTCACTGAATTCGCCTAGAAATTTTGATTCCATTCGTGAAAAATTTTCTATATACCGAACACTCCACTTATTACTACTGCGGCCTATTTGGAACTAACCGAATTCACCATGTTACTGAGATTCGGCTCACCAAATTTTGATAAATCTTTAAAAGTACACATATTACACGAGCCTGCTACTGGGAACTCACTAAATTCACAAAGAAACAGTGTTTCAGTTCGCTAAAACGTTGCTCTATCTTGAACAACATGCTTATTACATGCGAATCCTATTGGGAACCTACTGAATTCACCATGATACTTACATTCTGTTCCTTCAAATGTTGCTATATATTGAAAAGCACACTCATACAAGCATGTCCCATTGGGAACTCACTGAATTCTCCTAGAAATTTTGATTCCATTCGTGATAATTTTTCTATATCCCGAACAGTCCACTGGTTACTACTACGGCCTATTGGGAACTAATCGAATTCACCAAGTTACTGAGATTCGGCTCACCAAATTTTGATAAATCTTTAAAAGTACACATATTACAAGAGTCTATTACTGGGAACTACCTGAATTCACAAAGAAACAGTGTTTCAGTTCGTTAAAACGATGCACTATCTTGAACAACAAGCTTATTACATGCGAATCCTATTGGGAACCACCTGAATTCACCATGATACTTAGATTCCGCTCCTTCAAATGTTGCTATATATTGAAAAGCACACTCATACAAGCATGTCCCATTGGGAACTCACTGAATTCTCCTAGAAATTTTGATTCCATTCCTGATAATTTTTCTCCATCCCGAACAGTCCACTTATTACTACTGCGGCCTAATGGGAACTAATCGAATTCACCAAGTTACTGAGATTCGCCTCACCAAATTTTGATAAATCTTTAAAAGTACACATATTACAAGAGCCTGTTCCTGGGAACTAACTGAATTCACAAAGAAACAGTGTTTCAGTTCGTTAAAACGATGCTCTATCTTGAATAACAAGCTTATTACATGCGAATCCTTTTGGGGACCTACTGATTTGACCGTGATACTTATATACCGTTCTTTAAAATGTTGCTCTATATTGAAAAGCAAATTCATACAAGCATGTCCCATTGGGAACTCACTGAATTCTCCTAGAAATTTTGATTCCATCCGTGATAATTTTTCTATATCCCGAACAGTCCACTTATTACTACTGCGGCCTATTGGGAACTAATCGAATTCACCAAGTAACTGAGATACGGCTCAGGAAATTTTGATAAATCTTCAAAAGGACACATATCACAAGAGCCTGCTACTTGGAACTAATTGAATACACAAAGAAACAGGGTTTCAGTTCGTTAAAACGTTGCTCTAATTAGAATAACAAGCTTATTACATGGGAATCCTTTTGGGAACCTACTGTACTCACCATGATACTTAGATTCCATTTCTTAAAATGTTGCTATATACGGAAAAGCACACTCATACAAGCATGTCCCATTGGGACCCCACTGAATTCGCCTAGAAATTTTGATTCCATTCGTTCAAATTTTTCTATACTCCGAACAGTCCACTTCTTACGACTGCGGCCTATTTGGAACTAACCGAATTCACGAAGTTACTCAGATTCGGCTCACCAAATTTTGATAAATCTTTAAAAATACACATATTACAAGAGCCTGCTACTAACAACTAACTGAATTCACAAAGAAACAGTGTTTCAGTTCGTTAAAACGTTGCTCTATCTTGAACAACATGCTTATTACATGCGAATACTATTGGGAACCTACAGAATTCACAATGATACTTAGATTCCGTTCCTTAAAATATTGCTATATATTGAAATGCACACTCATACAAGCACATCATATTGGGAACTCACTGAATTCGCCTAGAACTTTTGATTCCATTCGTGATAATTTTTCTATATCCCGAACAGTCCACTTATTACTACTGCAGCCTATTGGGAACTAACGGAATTCACCAAGTTACTGAGATACGGCTTACCAAATTTTGGTAAATCATTAAAAGTACATATATTACAAGAGCCTGCTACTGGGAACTCACTGAATTTGCAAAGAGACGGTGTTTCAGTAGGTTAAACGTGGCTCTATCTTGAACAACATGCTTATTACATGCGAATCCTATTGGGAACTTACTGAATTCACCATGATACTTAGATTCCGTTCCTTCAAATGTTGCTATATACGGAAAAGCACACTCATACAAGCATGTCCCATTGGGAACTCACTGAATTCGCCTAGAAGTTTTGATTCCATTCGTGAAAATTTTTCTATATCCCGAAGTGTCCACTTATTACTACTGCGGCCTATTGGGAACTAACCGAATTCACAAAGTTACAGAGATTCCGCTCACCAAATTTTGATAAATCTTAAAAGTACACATATTACAAGAGCCTACTACTGGGAACTCACTGAATTCACAAAGGAAGAGTGTTTCAGTTGGTTAAAACGTTGCTCTATCTTGAACAACATGCTTATTACATGCGAATCCTATTGGGAACCTACTGAATTCACCATGATGCTTAGATTCCGTTCCTTAAAATATTGCTATATATTGAAATGCACACTCATACAAGCACATCATATTGGGAACTCACTGAATTTGCCTAGAAATTTTGATCCATTCGTGAAAATTTTTCTATATCCCGAACAGTCCACTTATTACTACTGCGGCCTATTGGGAACTAACCGAATTCACAAAGTTACTGAGATTCGGCTGACCAATTTTTGATAAATCTTTAAAAGTACACATATTACAAGAGCCTGCTACTGGGAACTCACTGAATTCACAAAGAAACGGTGTTTCAGTTCGTTAAAACGTTGCTCTATCTTGAACAACATGCTTATTACATGCGAGTCCTATTGGGAACCTACTGAATTCACCATGATACTTAGATTCCGTTCCTTCAAATGTTGCTATGTATTGAAAAGCACACTCCTACAAGCATGTCCCATTGGGAACTCACTGAATTCTCCTAGAAATTTTGATTCCATTCGTGATAATTTTTCAATATCCCGAATAGTCCACTTATTACTACTGCGGCCTATTTGGAACTAACCGAATTCACCATGTTACTCAGATTCGGCTCAACAAATTTTGATAAATTTTTAAAAGTACACATATTAAAAGAATCTGCTATTAGCAACTCCCTGAATTCACAACGAAACAGTGTTTCAGTTCGTTAAAACGTTGCTCTATCTTGAATAACATGCTTATTACATGCGAATCCTATTCGAGATCTACTGAATTGACCGTGATACTTAGATTCCGTTGTTTAAAATGTTGCTATATATTGAAATGCACACTAATACAAGCATGTCCCATTGGGAACTCACTGAAATCATCTATAAATTTTTACTCCGTTCGTGAAAATATTTCTATATCCCGAACAGTCCACATATTACTTCTGTGGCCTCTTGGGAACTAACCGAATTCAACAAGTTACTGAGATTCAGCTCACCAAATTTTGATAAATCTCTAAAAGTACACATATTACAAGAACCTGCTATTGGGAACTAACTGAATTCACAAAGAAACAGTGTTTCAGTTCATTAAAACTTTGCTCTATCTTGAATAACAAGCTTATTACTTGCGAATCCTATTGGGAACCTACTGAATTCACCATGTTACTTGGATTCTGTTCCTAAAATGTTGCTATATATTGAAAAGCTCACTCATACAATTATGTCCCATTGGGAACTCACTGAATTCGCCTAGAAATTTGGTTACATTCGTGAAAATTTTTCTATATCCCGAACACTCCACTTATTACTACTGCTGCCTATTGGGAACTAACCGAATTCACCATTTTACTGATATTCGGCTCACCATATTTTGATAAATCTTTAAAAGTACACATATCACAAGAGCCTGCTACTGGGAACTCACTGAATTCACAAAGAAACAGTGTTTCAGTTCGTTAAAACGTTGCGCTATCTTGAACAACAAGCTTATTACATGCGAATCCTATTGGGAACCTTCATAATTCACCATGATACTTAGATTCTGTTCCTAAAATGTTGCTATATATTGAAAAGCTAACTCATACAATCATGTCCCATTGGGAACTCACTGAATTCACCTAGAAATTTTGATTCCATTCGTGAAAATTTTTCGAAATCCCGAACACTCCACTTATTACTACTGCGGCCTATTGGGAGCTAACTGAATTCACCAAGTTACTGAGATTCGGCTCACCAAATTTTGATAATTCTTTAAAACTACACATATTACAAGAGCCTGCTACTGGGAACTAACTGAATTCAAAAAGAAAAGTGTTTCAGTTCGTTAAGACGTTTCTCTATCTTGAATAACATGCTTATTACATGCGAATCCTATTGGAGATCTACGGAATTCACCGTGTTACTTAGATTCCATTCCTTCAAATGTTGCTATATATTGAAGGCAAACTCATACAAGCATATCCCATGGGAACTCACTGAAGTAGCCTAGAAATTTTCCTTCCATTCGTGAAAATTTTTCTATATCCCGAACTGTCCACTTATTACAACTGCGGCCTATTGGGAACTAACCAAATTCACCAAGTAACTGAGATTCGGCTCAGGAAATTTTGATAAATCTTCAAAAGGACACATATCACAAGAGCCTGCTACTGGGAACTAATTGAATCACAAAGAAACAGTGTTTCAGTTCGTTAAAACGTTGCTCTATCTAGAATAACAAGCTTATTACATGGGAATCCTTTTGGGAACCTACTGAATTCACCATGATTCTTAGATTCCATTTCTTAAAATGTTGCTATATACGGAAAAGCACACTCATACAAGCATGTCCCATTGGGAACTCACTGAATTCGCCTAGAAATTTTGATACCATTCGTTATAATTTTTCTATACCCCGAACAGTCCACTTATTACGACTGCGGCCTATTTGGAACTAAACGAATTCACGAAGTTACTCAGATTCGGCTCACCAAATTTTAATAAATCTTTAAAAATACACATATTACAAGAGCCTGCTACTAACAACTAACTGAATTCACAAAGAAACAGTGTTTCAGTTCGTTAAAACGTTGCTCTATCTTGAACAACATGGTTGTTACATGCGAATACTATTGGGAACCTACTGAATTCACCATGATACTTAGATTCCGTTCCTAAAATGTTGCTATATATTGAAAAGCACACTCAAACAATCATGTCCCATAGGGAACTCACTGAATTCGCCTAGAAATTTTGATTCCATTCGTGAAAATTTTTCGAAATCCCGAACACTCCACTTATTGCTACTGTGGCCTATTGGGAACTAAAAGAATGCACCAATTTACTGAGATTCGGCTCATCAAATTTCGATAAATCTTTAAAAGGACACATATCACAAGAGCCTGCTACTGGGAATTCACTGAATTCACAAAGAAACAGTGTTTTAGTTCGTTAAAACGTTGCTCTATCTTGAACAACAAGCTTATTACATGCGAATCCTATTGGATACCTACTGAATTCACCGTGATACTTAGATTCCTTTGCTTAAAAGGTTGCTATATATTGAAAAGCACACTTATACAAGCATGTCCCATTAGGAACTCACTGAATTCTCCTAGGAATTTTATTCCACTCGTGATAATTTTTCTATATCCCAAAGTGTCCACTTATTACTACTGCGGCCTATTGGGAACTAACCGAATTCACCAAGTTACTGAGATTCTGCTCAGCAAATTTTGATAAATCTTTAAAAGTACACATATTACAAGAGCCTGCTACTGGTAACTCACTGAATTCACAAAGAAACAGTGTTTCAGTTCGTTAAAACGTTGCTCTATCTTGAATAACAAGCTTATTACATGCGAATCCTATTGGGAACATATTGTATTCAACGTGATAGTTAGATTCCGTTCCTTCAATTATTGCTATATACGGAAAAGCACACTCATACAAGCATATCCCATTGGGAACTCACTGAATCCGCCTAGACATTTTGATTCCATTCGTGCTAATTTTTCGATATCCCGAACAGTCCACATATTACTTTTGCGGAGTATTGGGAACTAACCGAATTCACCAAGTTACTGAGATTCGGTTCACTAAATTTTGATAAATCTTTAAAACTACACATATTACAAGACCCTGCTACTGGGAACTCAATGAATTCACAAAGAAACAGTGTTTCAGTTCGTTAAAACGTTGCTCTATCTTGAACAACATGCTTATTACATGCGATTCCTATTGGGAACGACCGAATTCACCATGATACTTAGATTCCGTTCCTTAAAATATTGCTGTATATTGAAATGCACACTCATACAAGCACATCATATTGGGAACTCACTGAATTCGCCTAGAAATTTTGATTCCATTCGTAAAAATTTTTCTATATCCCGAACAGTCCACTTTTTACTACTGCGGCCTATTGGGAACTAACCGAATTCACTACGTTACTGAGATTCGGCTGACCAAATTTTGATAAATCTTTAAAAGTACACATTACAAGAGCCTGCTACTGGGAACTAACTGAATTCACAAAGAAAAAGTGTTTCAGTTCGTTAAGACGTTGCTCTATCTTGAATAACATGCTTATTACATGCGAATCCTATTGGAGATCTACTGAATTCACCGTGTTACTTAGATTCCGTTCCTTAAAATGTTGCTATATATTGAAAAGCAAACTCATACAAGCATGTCCCATGGGAACTCACTGAAGTTGCCTAGAAATTTTCGTTCCATTCGTGAAAATTTTTCTATATCGCGAACTGTCCATTTCTAACTACTGCGGCCTATTGTGACCTAACCGAATTCACCAAGTAACTGAGATTCGGTTCAGGAAAATTTGATAAATCTTTAAAAGGACACATATCACAAGAGCCTGCTACTGGGAACTAACTGAATTCACAAAGAAATAGGGTTTCAGTTCGTTAAAACGTTGCTCTATCTCGAATAACAAGCTTATTACATGCGAATCCTTTTGGGAACCTACTGAATTCTCCATGATACTTAGTTTCCGTTTCTAAAAATGTTGCTATATATGGAAAAGCACACTCATACAAGCATGTCCCATTGGGTACTCACTGAATTCTCCTAGAAATTTTGATTCCATTCGTGAAATTTTTTCTATATCCAGAACAGTCCACTTATTACTACTGCGGCCTATTGGGAACTAACCGAATTCACAATGTTACTGAGATTCTGCTCACCAAATTTTGATAAATCTTTAAAAGTTCTCATATTACAAGGGCCTGATACTAGGAACTAAGTGAATTCACAAAGAATCAGTGTTTCAGTTCGTTAAAACGTTGCTCTATCTTGAATAACAAGCTTATTACATGCGAATCCTATTGGGAACTTACTGAATTCACCATGTTACTTAGATTCCGTTCCTTCAAATGTTACTATATACGGAAAACCACACTCATACAAGCATGTCCCATTGGGAACTCACTGAATTCGCCTAGAAATTTTGATTCCATTCGTACAAATTTTTCTATATCCCGAACAGTCCACTTATTACTACTGCGGCCTATTAGGAACTAACCGAATTCACAAGTTACTGAGATTCGGCTCATCAAATTTTGATAAATCTTTAAAAGTACACATATTACAAGAACCTGCTACAGGGATCTCACTGAATTCACAAAGAAACATGGTTTCAGTTCGTTAAAACTTTGCTCTATCTTGAACAACATGCTTATTACATGCAAATCCTATTGGGAACCTACTGAATTCACCATGATACTTAGAATCCGTTCCTTAAAATATTGCTATATATTGAAATGCACACTCATACAAGCACATCATATTGGGAACTCACTGAATTCACCTGGAAATTTTGATTCCATTCGTGATAATTTTTCTATATCCCGAACAGTCCACTTATTACTGCTGCGACCTATTGGGAACCTACGGAATTCACCAAGTTACTGAGATACGGCTTACCAAATTTTGGTAAATCATTAAAAGTACATATATTACAAGAGCCTGCTACTGGGATCTCACTGAATTTAAAAAGAGACGGTGTTTCAGTTGGTCAAAACGTGGCTCTATCTTGAACAACATGCCTATTACATGCGAATCCTATTGGGAACCTACTGAATTCACCATGATACTTAGATTCCGTTCCTTCAAATGCTGCTATATACGGAAAAGCACACTCATACAAGCATGTCCCATTGGGAACTCAATGAATTCGCCTATAAGTTTTGATTCCATTCGTGAAAATTTTTCTATATCCCGAAGAGTCCACTTATTACTACTGCGGCCTACTTGGAACTAACCGAATTCACAAAGTTACTGAGATTCCGCTCACCAAATTTTGATAAATCTTAAAAGTACACATATTACAAGAGCCTGCTACTAACAACTAACTGAATTCACAAAGAAACAGTGTTTCAGTACGTTAAAACGTTGCTCTATCTTGAACAACATGCTTATTACATGCGAATACTATTGGGAACCTACAGAATTCACAATGATACTTACATTCCGTTCCTTAAAATATTGCTATATATTGAAATGCACACTCATACAAGCACATCATATTGGGAACTCACTGAATTCGCCTAGAACTTTTGATTCCATTCGTGATAATTTTTCTATATCCCGAACAGTCCACTTATTACCACTGCAGCCTATTGGGAACTAACGGAATTCACCAAGTTACTGAGATACGGCTTACCAAATTTTGGTAAATCATTAAAAGTACATATATTACAAGAGCCTGCTACTGGGAACTCACTGAATTTGCAAAGAGACGGTGTTTCAGTAGGTTAAACGTGGCTCTATCTTGAACAACATGCTTATTACATGCGAATCCTATTGGGAACTTACTGAATTCACCATGATACTTAGATTCCGTTCCTTCAAATGTTGCTATATACGGAAAAGCACACTCATACAAGCATGTCCCATTGGGAACTCACTGAATTCGCCTAGAAGTTTTGATTCCATTCGTGAAAATTTTTCTATATCCCGAAGTGTCCACTTATTACTACTTCGGCCTATTGGGAACTAACCGAATTCACAAAGTTACAGAGATTCCGCTCAACAAATTTTGATAAATCTTAAAAGTACACATATTACAAGAGCCTACTACTGGGAACTCACTGAATTCACAATGGAAGAGTGTTTCAGTTGGTTAAAACGTTGCTCTATCTTGAACAACATGCTTATTACATGCGAATCCTATTGGGAACCTACTGAATTCACCATGATGCTTAGGTTCCGTTCCTTAAAATATTGCTATATATTGAAATGCACACTCATACAAGCACATCATATTGGGAACTCACTGAATTTGCCTAGAAATTTTGATCCATTCGTGAAAATTTTTCTATATCCCGAACAGTCCACTTATTACTACTGCGGCCTATTGGGAACTAACCGAATTCACAAAGTTACTGAGATTCGGCTGACCAAATTTTGATAAATCTTTAAAAGTACACATATTACAAGAGCCTGCTACTGGGAACTCACTGAATTCACAAAGAAACGGTGTTTCAGTTCGTTAAAACGTTGCTCTATCTTGAACAACATGCTTATTACATGCGAGTCCTATTGGGAACCTACTGAATTCACCATGATACTTAGATTCCGTTCCTTCAAATGTTGCTATATATTGAAAAGCACACTCCTACAAGCATGTCCCTTTGGGAACTCACTGAATTCTCCTAGAAATTTTGATTCCATTCGTGATAATTTTTCAATATCCCGAATAGTCCACTTATTACTACTGCGGCCTATTTGGAACTAACCGAATTCACCATGTTACTCAGATTCGGCTCAACAAATTTTGATAAATTTTTAAAAGTACACATATTAAAAGAATCTGCTATTAGCAACTAACTGAATTCACAACGAAACAGTGTTTCAGTTCGTTAAAACGTTGCTCTATCTTGAATAACATGCTTATTACATGCGAATCCTATTCGAGATCTACTGAATTTTCCGTGATACTTAGATTCCGTTGTTTAAAATGTTGCTATATATTGAAATGCACACTAATACAAGCATGTCCCATTGGGAACTCACTGAAATCATCTATAAATTTTTACTCCGTTCGTGAAAATATTTCTATATCCCGAACAGTCCACATATTACTTCTGTGGCCTCTTGGGAACTAACCGAATTCAACAAGTTACTGAGATTCAGCTCACCAAATTTTGATAAATCTCTAAAAGTACACATATTACAAGAACCTGCTATTGGGAACTAACTGAATTCACAAAGAAGCAGTGTTTCAGTTCATTAAAACTTTGCTCTATCTTGAATAACAAGCTTATTACTTGCGAATCCTATTGGGAACCTACTGAATTCACCATGATACTTAGATTCTGTTCCTTCAAATGTTGCTATATATTGAAAAGCACACTCATACAAGCATGTCCCATTGGGAACTCACTGAATTCTCCTAGAAATTTTGATTCCATTCGTGATTATTTTTCTATATCCCGAACAGTCCACTCGTTACTACTACGGCCTATTGGGAACTAATCGAATTCACCAAGTTACTGAGATTCGGCTCACCAAATTTTGATAAATCTTTAAAAGTACACATATTACAAGAGTCTATTACTGGGAACTACCTGAATTCACAAAGAAACAGTGTTTCAGTTCGTTAAAACGATGCACTATCTTGAACAACAAGCTTATTACATGCGAATCCTATTGGGAACCACCTGAATTCACCATAATACTTAGATTCCGCTCCTTCAAATGTTGCTATATATTGAAAAGCACACTCATACAAGCATGTCCCATTGGGAACTCACTGAATTCTCCTAGAAATTTTGATTCCATTCCTGATAATTTTTCTCCATCCCGAACAGTCCACTTATTACTACTGCGGCCTAATGGGAACTAATCGAATTCACCAAGTTACTGAGATTCGGCTCACCAAATTTTGATAAATCTTTAAAAGTACACATATTACAAGAGCCTGTTCCTGGGAACTAACTGAATTCACAAAGAAACAGTGTTTCAGTTCGTTAAAACGATGCTCTATCTTGAATAACAAGCTTATTACATGCGAATCCTTTTGGGGACCTACTGATTTGACCGTGATACTTATATACCGTTCTTTAAAATGTTGCTCTATATTGAAAAGCAAATTCATACAAGCATGTCCCATTGGGAACTCACTGAATTCTCCTAGAAATTTTGATTCCATCCGTGATAATTTTTCTATATCCCGAACAGTCCACTTATTACTACTGCGGCCTATTGGGAACTAATCGAATTCACCAAGTAACTGAGATACGGCTCAGGAAATTTTGATAAATCTTCAAAAGGACACATATCACAAGAGCCTGCTACTTGGAACTAATTGAATACACAAAGAAACAGGGTTTCAGTTCGTTAAAACGTTGCTCTATTTAGAATAACAAGCTTATTACATGGGAATCCTTTTGGGAACCTACTGAACTCACCATGATACTTAGATTCCATTTCTTAAAATGTTGCTATATACGGAAAAGCACACTCATACAAGCATGTCCCATTGGGACCCCACTGAATTCGCCTAGAAATTTTGATTCCATTCGTTCAAATTTTTCTATACTCCGAACAGTCCACTTCTTACGACTGCGGCCTATTTGGAACTAACCGAATTCACGAAGTTACTCAGATTCGGCTCACCAAATTTTGATAAATCTTTAAAAATACACATATTACAAGAGCCTGCTACTAACAACTAACTGAATTCACAAAGAAACAGTGTTTCAGTTCGTTAAAACGTTGCTCTATCTTGAACAACATGCTTATTACATGCGAATACTATTGGGAACCTACAGAATTCACAATGATACTTAGATTCCGTTCCTTAAAATATTGCTATATATTGAAATGCACACTCATACAAGCACATCATATTGGGAACTCACTGAATTCGCCTAGAACTTTTGATTCCATTCGTGAAAATTTTTCTATATCCCGAAGTGTCCACTTATTACTACTGCGGCCTATTGGGAACTAACCGAATTCACAAAGTTACAGAGATTCCGCTCACCAAATTTTGATAAATCTTAAAAGTACACATATTACAAGAGCCTACTACTGGGAACTCACTGAATTCACAAAGGAAGAGTGTTTCAGTTGGTTAAAACGTTGCTCTATCTTGAACAACATGCTTATTACATGCGAATCCTATTGGGAACCTACTGAATTCACCATGATGCTTAGGTTCCGTTCCTTAAAATATTGCTATATATTGAAATGCACACTCATACAAGCACATCATATTGGGAACTCACTGAATTTGCCTAGAAATTTTGATCCATTCGTGAAAATTTTTCTATATCCCGAACAGTCCACTTATTACTACTGCGGCCTATTGGGAACTAACCGAATTCACAAAGTTACTGAGATTCGGCTGACCAAATTTTGATAAATCTTTAAAAGTACACATATTACAAGAGCCTGCTACTGGGAACTCACTGAATTCACAAAGAAACGGTGTTTCAGTTCGTTAAAACGTTGCTCTATCTTGAACAACATGCTTATTACATGCGAGTCCTATTGGGAACCTACTGAATTCACCATGATACTTAGATTCCGTTCCTTCAAATGTTGCTATATATTGAAAAGCACACTCCTACAAGCATGTCCCTTTGGGAACTCACTGAATTCTCCTAGAAATTTTGATTCCATTCGTGATAATTTTTCAATATCCCGAATAGTCCACTTATTACTACTGCGGCCTATTTGGAACTAACCGAATTCACCATGTTACTCAGATTCGGCTCAACAAATTTTGATAAATTTTTAAAAGTACACATATTAAAAGAATCTGCTATTAGCAACTAACTGAATTCACAACGAAACAGTGTTTCAGTTCGTTAAAACGTTGCTCTATCTTGAATAACATGCTTATTACATGCGAATCCTATTCGAGATCTACTGAATTTTCCGTGATACTTAGATTCCGTTGTTTAAAATGTTGCTATATATTGAAATGCACACTAATACAAGCATGTCCCATTGGGAACTCACTGAAATCATCTATAAATTTTTACTCCGTTCGTGAAAATATTTCTATATCCCGAACAGTCCACATATTACTTCTGTGGCCTCTTGGGAACTAACCGAATTCAACAAGTTACTGAGATTCAGCTCACCAAATTTTGATAAATCTCTAAAAGTACACATATTACAAGAACCTGCTATTGGGAACTAACTGAATTCACAAAGAAGCAGTGTTTCAGTTCATTAAAACTTTGCTCTATCTTGAATAACAAGCTTATTACTTGCGAATCCTATTGGGAACCTACTGAATTCACCATGATACTTAGATTCTGTTCCTTCAAATGTTGCTATATATTGAAAAGCACACTCATACAAGCATGTCCCATTGGGAACTCACTGAATTCTCCTAGAAATTTTGATTCCATTCGTGATTATTTTTCTATATCCCGAACAGTCCACTGGTTACTACTACGGCCTATTGGGAACTAATCGAATTCACCAAGTTACTGAGATTCGGCTCACCAAATTTTGATAAATCTTTAAAAGTACACATATTACAAGAGTCTATTACTGGGAACTACCTGAATTCACAAAGAAACAGTGTTTCAGTTCGTTAAAACGATGCACTATCTTGAACAACAAGCTTATTACATGCGAATCCTATTGGGAACCACCTGAATTCACCATAATACTTAGATTCCGCTCCTTCAAATGTTGCTATATATTGAAAAGCACACTCATACAAGCATGTCCCATTGGGAACTCACTGAATTCTCCTAGAAATTTTGATTCCATTCCTGATAATTTTTCTCCATCCCGAACAGTCCACTTATTACTACTGCGGCCTAATGGGAACTAATCGAATTCACCAAGTTACTGAGATTCGGCTCACCAAATTTTGATAAATCTTTAAAAGTACACATATTACAAGAGCCTGTTCCTGGGAACTAACTGAATTCACAAAGAAACAGTGTTTCAGTTCGTTAAAACGATGCTCTATCTTGAATAACAAGCTTATTACATGCGAATCCTTTTGGGGACCTACTGATTTGACCGTGATACTTATATACCGTTCTTTAAAATGTTGCTCTATATTGAAAAGCAAATTCATACAAGCATGTCCCATTGGGAACTCACTGAATTCTCCTAGAAATTTTGATTCCATCCGTGATAATTTTTCTATATCCCGAACAGTCCACTTATTACTACTGCGGCCTATTGGGAACTAATCGAATTCACCAAGTAACTGAGATACGGCTCAGGAAATTTTGATAAATCTTCAAAAGGACACATATCACAAGAGCCTGCTACTTGGAACTAATTGAATACACAAAGAAACAGGGTTTCAGTTCGTTAAAACGTTGCTCTATTTAGAATAACAAGCTTATTACATGGGAATCCTTTTGGGAACCTACTGAACTCACCATGATACTTAGATTCCATTTCTTAAAATGTTGCTATATACGGAAAAGCACACTCATACAAGCATGTCCCATTGGGACCCCACTGAATTCGCCTAGAAATTTTGATTCCATTCGTTCAAATTTTTCTATACTCCGAACAGTCCACTTCTTACGACTGCGGCCTATTTGGAACTAACCGAATTCACGAAGTTACTCAGATTCGGCTCACCAAATTTTGATAAATCTTTAAAAATACACATATTACAAGAGCCTGCTACTAACAACTAACTGAATTCACAAAGAAACAGTGTTTCAGTTCGTTAAAACGTTGCTCTATCTTGAACAACATGCTTATTACATGCG
Organism: Rattus norvegicus; assembly: GCF_021556685.1. Lineage (NCBI taxonomy): Eukaryota > Metazoa > Chordata > Mammalia > Rodentia > Muridae > Rattus > Rattus norvegicus. The sequence goes on along the minus strand of NC_141540.1, from coordinate 1,151,163 downwards.
AATACTATTGGGAACCTACAGAATTCACAATGATACTTAGATTCCGTTCCTTAAAATATTGCTATATATTGAAATGCACACTCATACAAGCACATCATATTGGGAACTCACTGAATTCGCCTAGAACTTTTGATTCCATTCGTGATAATTTTTCTATATCCCGAACAGTCCACTTATTACTACTGCAGCCTATTGGGAACTAACGGAATTCACCAAGTTACTGAGATACGGCTTACCAAATTTTGGTAAATCATTAAAAGTACATATATTACAAGAGCCTGCTACTGGGAACTCACTGAATTTGCAAAGAGACGGTGTTTCAGTAGGTTAAACGTGGCTCTACCTTGAACAACATGCTTATTACATGCGAATCCTATTGGGAACTTACTGAATTCACCATGATACTTAGATTCCGTTCCTTCAAATGTTGCTATATACGGAAAAGCACACTCATACAAGCATGTCCCATTGGGAACTCACTGAATTCGCCTAGAAGTTTTGATTCCATTCGTGAAAATTTTTCTATATCCCGAAGTGTCCACTTATTACTACTGCGGCCTATTGGGAACTAACCGAATTCACAAAGTTACAGAGATTCCGCTCACCAAATTTTGATAAATCTTAAAAGTACACATATTACAAGAGCCTACTACTGGGAACTCACTGAATTCACAAAGGAAGAGTGTTTCAGTTGGTTAAAACGTTGCTCTATCTTGAACAACATGCTTATTACATGCGAATCCTATTGGGAACCTACTGAATTCACCATGATGCTTAGATTCCGTTCCTTAAAATATTGCTATATATTGAAATGCACACTCATACAAGCACATCATATTGGGAACTCACTGAATTTGCCTCGAAATTTTGATTCCATTCGTGATAATTTTTCTATATCCCGAACAGTCCACTTATTACTGCTGCGACCTATTGGGAACCTACGGAATTCACCAAGTTACTGAGATACGGCTTACCAAATTTTGGTAAATCATTAAAAGTACATATATTACAAGAGCCTGCTACTGGGATCTCACTGAATTTAAAAAGAGACGGTGTTTCAGTTGGTCAAAACGTGGCTCTATCTTGAACAACATGCTTATTACATGCGAATCCTATTGGGAACCTACTGAATTCACCATGATACTTAGATTCCGTTCCTTCAAATGCTGCTATATACGGACAAGCACACTCATACAAGCATGTCCCATTGGGAACTCAATGAATTCGCCTATAAGTTTTGATTCCATTCGTGAAAATTTTTCTATATCCCGAAGAGTCCACTTATTACTACTGCGGCCTATTTGGAACTAACCGAATTCACAAAGTTACTGAGATTCCGCTCACCAAATTTTGATAAATCTTAAAAGTACACATATTACAAGAGCCTGCTACTGCGAACTCACTGAATTCACAAAGGAAGAGTGTTTCAGTTGGTTAAAACGTTGCTCTATCTTGATCAACATGCTTATTACATGCGAATCCTATTGGGAACCTACTGAATTCACCATGATACTTAGATTCTGTTCCTTAAAATATTGCTATATATTGAAATGCACACTCATACAAGCACATCATATTGGGAACTCACTGAATTTGCCTAGAAATTTTGATTCCATTCGTGAAAATTTTTCTATATCCCGAACAGTCCACTTATTACTACTGCGGCCTAATGGGAACTAACAGAATTCCCCAAGTTACTTCGATTCGGCTGACCAAATTTTGATAAATCTTTAAAAGTACACATATTACAAGAGCCTGCTATCGGGAACTAACTGAATTCACAAAGAAACAGTGTTTCAGTTCCTTAAAACTTTGCTCTATCTTGAATAACAAGCTTATTACTTGCGAATCCTATTGGGACCTACTGAATTCACCATGATACTTAGAGTCCGTTCCTTAAAATGTTGCTATATATTGAAAAGTACACTCATAGAAGCATGTACCATCGGGAACTGACTGAATTCGCCAAGAAATTTTGATTCCATTCGTAAAAATTTTTCTATACCCGGAACAGTCTACTTATTACTACTGCGGCCTATTGGGCACTAACCGAATTCACCAATTTACTGAGATTCGGCACACCAAATTTTGATAAATCTTTAAAAGTACACATATCACAAGAGCCTGCCTCTGGGAACTCACTGATTCACAAAGAAACAGTGTTTCAGTTCGTTAAAACCTTGCTCTATCTTGAACAACAAGCTTATAACATGCGAATCCTATTGGGAACCTACTGAATTCACCATGATACTTAGATTCTGTTCCTAAAATGTTGCTATATATTGAAAAGCTCACTCATACAATCATGTCCCATTGGGAACTCACTGAATTCGCATAGAAATTTTGATTCCATTCGTGAAAAATTTTCTATATCCCGAACACTCCACTTATTAATACTGAGGCCTATTGGGAAATAACCGAATTCACAAATTTACTGAGATTCGCCTCACCAAATTTTGATAAATCTTTAAAAGTACACATAACACAAGAGCCTGGTACTGGGAACTCACTGAATTCACAAAGAAACAGTGTTTCAGTTCGGTAATACGTTGCTCTATCTTGAACAACCTGCTTATTACATGCGAATCCTATGGGAACCTACTGAATTCACCATGATACTTAGATTCTGTTCCTAAAATGTTGCTATTTATTGAAAAGCTCCCTAATACAATTATGTCCCATTGGGATATTACTGAATTCACCAAGAAATTTTGATTTCATTGGTGAAAATTTTTCGATATCCCGAACACTCCACTTATTACGAGTGCGGACTTTTCGGAACTAACAGAATTCAAAAATTTACTGAGATTCGGCTGACCAAATTATGATAAATCTTTAAATGTACACATATTACAAGAGCCTGTTACTGGGAACTAACTGAATTCACAAAGAAACGGTGTTGCAGTTCGATAAAACGTTGCTCTCTCTTGAACAACATGCTTATTACATGCGAATCCTATTGGGAACTTACTGAATTCACCATGATACTAGATTCCGTTCTTTAAAATGTTGGTATATATTGAAATGCACACTCATAGAAGCATGTCCCATTGGGAACTCTCTGAAATGGTCTAGAAATTTTGACTCCATTCGTGAAAATTTTTCTATATCCGGAACAGACCACTTATTAATTCTGTGGCCTATTGGGACCTAACCGAATTGAACAAGTTACTGAGATTCTGCTCACCAAATTTGATAAATCTTTAAAAGTACACATATTACAAGAGCCTGCTACTGGGAACTCACTGAATTCACAAAGAAACAGTGTTTCAGTTCGCTAAAACGTTGCTCTATCTTGAACAACATGCTTATTACATGTGAATCCTATTGGGAACCTACTGAATTCACCATGATACTTAGATTCTGTTCCTTAAAATATTGCTATATATTGTAATGCACACTCATACAAGCACATCCTATTGGGAACTCACTGAATTCGCCTAGAAATTTTGATTCTATTTGGGATAATTTTTCTATATCCCGAACAGTCCACTAATTACTACTGCGGCCTACTGGGAACTAACCGAATTCACCAAGTTACTGAGATTCGGCTCACCAAATTTTGATAAATCTTTAAAAGTAGACGTATCACAAGAGCCTGCTACTGGGAACTCACTGAATTCACAAAGAAACAGTGTTTCAGTTCGTTAAAACCTTGCTCTATCTTGAACAACAAGGTTATTACATGCGAATCCTATTGGGAACCTACTGAATTCACCATGATACTTAGATTCTGTTCCTAAAATGTTGCTATATATTGAAAAGCTCGCTCATACAATCATGTCCCATTGGGAACTCACTGAATTCGCCTAGAAATTTTGATTCCATTCGTGAAAAATTTTCTATATACCGAACACTCCACTTATTACTACTGCGGCCTATTTGGAACTAACCGAATTCACCATGTTACTGAGATTCGGCTCACCAAATTTTGATAAATCTTTAAAAGTACACATATTACACGAGCCTGCTACTGGGAACTCACTAAATTCACAAAGAAACAGTGTTTCAGTTCGCTAAAACGTTGCTCTATCTTGAACAACATGCTTATTACATGCGAATCCTATTGGGAACCTACTGAATTCACCATGATACTTACATTCTGTTCCTTCAAATGTTGCTATATATTGAAAAGCACACTCATACAAGCATGTCCCATTGGGAACTCACTGAATTCTCCTAGAAATTTTGATTCCATTCGTGATAATTTTTCTATATCCCGAACAGTCCACTGGTTACTACTACGGCCTATTGGGAACTAATCGAATTCACCAAGTTACTGAGATTCGGCTCACCAAATTTTGATAAATCTTTAAAAGTACACATATTACAAGAGTCTATTACTGGGAACTACCTGAATTCACAAAGAAACAGTGTTTCAGTTCGTTAAAACGATGCACTATCTTGAACAACAAGCTTATTACATGCGAATCCTATTGGGAACCACCTGAATTCACCAGGTACTTAGATTCCGCTCCTTCAAATGTTGCTATATATTGAAAAGCACACTCATACAAGCATGTCCCATTGGGAACTCACTGAATTCTCCTAGAAATTTTGATTCCATTCCTGATAATTTTTCTCCATCCCGAACAGTCCACTTATTACTACTGCGGCCTAATGGGAACTAATCGAATTCACCAAGTTACTGAGATTCGGCTCACCAAATTTTGATAAATCTTTAAAAGTACACATATTACAAGAGCCTGTTCCTGGGAACTAACTGAATTCACAAAGAAACAGTGTTTCAGTTCGTTAAAACGATGCTCTATCTTGAATAACAAGCTTATTACATGCGAATCCTTTTGGGGACCTACTGATTTGACCGTGATACTTATATACCGTTCTTTAAAATGTTGCTCTATATTGAAAAGCAAATTCATACAAGCATGTCCCATTGGGAACTCACTGAATTCTCCTAGAAATTTTGATTCCATCCGTGATAATTTTTCTATATCCCGAACAGTCCACTTATTACTACTGCGGCCTATTGGGAACTAATCGAATTCACCAAGTAACTGAGATACGGCTCAGGAAATTTTGATAAATCTTCAAAAGGACACATATCACAAGAGCCTGCTACTTGGAACTAATTGAATACACAAAGAAACAGGGTTTCAGTTCGTTAAAACGTTGCTCTATTTAGAATAACAAGCTTATTACATGGGAATCCTTTTGGGAACCTACTGAACTCACCATGATACTTAGATTCCATTTCTTAAAATGTTGCTATATACGGAAAAGCACACTCATACAAGCATGTCCCATTGGGATCCCACTGAATTCGCCTAGAAATTTTGATTCCATTCGTTCAAATTTTTCTATACTCCGAACAGTCCACTTCTTACGACTGCGGCCTATTTGGAACTAACCGAATTCACGAAGTTACTCAGATTCGGCTCACCAAATTTTGATAAATCTTTAAAAATACACATATTACAAGAGCCTGCTACTAACAACTAACTGAATTCACAAAGAAACAGTGTTTCAGTTCGTTAAAACGTTGCTCTATCTTGAACAACATGCTTATTACATGCGAATACTATTGGGAACCTACAGAATTCACAATGATACTTAGATTCCGTTCCTTAAAATATTGCTATATATTGAAATGCACACTCATACAAGCACATCATATTGGGAACTCACTGAATTCGCCTAGAACTTTTGATTCCATTCGTGATAATTTTTCTATATCCCGAACAGTCCACTTATTACTACTGCAGCCTATTGGGAACTAACGGAATTCACCAAGTTACTGAGATACGGCTTACCAAATTTTGGTAAATCATTAAAAGTACATATATTACAAGAGCCTGCTACTGGGAACTCACTGAATTTGCAAAGAGACGGTGTTTCAGTAGGTTAAACGTGGCTCTATCTTGAACAACATGCTTATTACATGCGAATCCTATTGGGAACTTACTGAATTCACCATGATACTTAGATTCCGTTCCTTCAAATGTTGCTATATACGGAAAAGCACACTCATACAAGCATGTCCCATTGGGAACTCACTGAATTCGCCTAGAAGTTTTGATTCCATTCGTGAAAATTTTTCTATATCCCGAAGTGTCCACTTATTACTACTGCGGCCTATTGGGAACTAACCGAATTCACAAAGTTACAGAGATTCCGCTCACCAAATTTTGATAAATCTTAAAAGTACACATATTACAAGAGCCTACTACTGGGAACTCACTGAATTCACAAAGGAAGAGTGTTTCAGTTGGTTAAAACGTTGCTCTATCTTGAACAACATGCTTATTACATGCGAATCCTATTGGGAACCTACTGAATTCACCATGATGCTTAGATTCCGTTCCTTAAAATATTGCTATATATTGAAATGCACACTCATACAAGCACATCATATTGGGAACTCACTGAATTTGCCTAGAAATTTTGATCCATTCGTGAAAATTTTTCTATATCCCGAACAGTCCACTTATTACTACTGCGGCCTATTGGGAACTAACCGAATTCACAAAGTTACTGAGATTCGGCTGACCAATTTTTGATAAATCTTTAAAAGTACACATATTACAAGAGCCTGCTACTGGGAACTCACTGAATTCACAAAGAAACGGTGTTTCAGTTCGTTAAAACGTTGCTCTATCTTGAACAACATGCTTATTACATGCGAGTCCTATTGGGAACCTACTGAATTCACCATGATACTTAGATTCCGGTCCTTCAAATGTTGCTATGTATTGAAAAGCACACTCCTACAAGCATGTCCCATTGGGAACTCACTGAATTCTCCTAGAAATTTTGATTCCATTCGTGATAATTTTTCAATATCCCGAATAGTCCACTTATTACTACTGCGGCCTATTTGGAACTAACCGAATTCACCATGTTACTCAGATTCGGCTCAACAAATTTTGATAAATTTTTAAAAGTACACATATTAAAAGAATCTGCTATTAGCAACTCCCTGAATTCACAACGAAACAGTGTTTCAGTTCGTTAAAACGTTGCTCTATCTTGAATAACATGCTTATTACATGCGAATCCTATTCGAGATCTACTGAATTGACCGTGATACTTAGATTCCGTTGTTTAAAATGTTGCTATATATTGAAATGCACACTAATACAAGCATGTCCCATTGGGAACTCACTGAAATCATCTATAAATTTTTACTCCGTTCGTGAAAATATTTCTATATCCCGAACAGTCCACATATTACTTCTGTGGCCTCTTGGGAACTAACCGAATTCAACAAGTTACTGAGATTCAGCTCACCAAATTTTGATAAATCTCTAAAAGTACACATATTACAAGAACCTGCTATTGGGAACTAACTGAATTCACAAAGAAACAGTGTTTCAGTTCATTAAAACTTTGCTCTATCTTGAATAACAAGCTTATTACTTGCGAATCCTATTGGGAACCTACTGAATTCACCATGTTACTTAGATTCTGTTCCTAAAATGTTGCTATATATTGAAAAGCTCACTCATACAATTATGTCCCATTGGGAACTCACTGAATTCGCCTAGAAATTTGGTTACATTCGTGAAAATTTTTCTATATCCCGAACACTCCACTTATTACTACTGCTGCCTATTGGGAACTAACCGAATTCACCATTTTACTGATATTCGGCTCACCATATTTTGATAAATCTTTAAAAGTACACATATCACAAGAGCCTGCTACTGGGAACTCACTGAATTCACAAAGAAACAGTGTTTCAGTTCGTTAAAACGTTGCGCTATCTTGAACAACAAGCTTATTACATGCGAATCCTATTGGGAACCTTCATAATTCACCATGATACTTAGATTCTGTTCCTAAAATGTTGCTATATATTGAAAAGCTAACTCATACAATCATGTCCCATTGGGAACTCACTGAATTCACCTAGAAATTTTGATTCCATTCGTGAAAATTTTTCGAAATCCCGAACACTCCACTTATTACTACTGCGGCCTATTGGGAGCTAACTGAATTCACCAAGTTACTGAGATTCGGCTCACCAAATTTTGATAATTCTTTAAAACTACACATATTACAAGAGCCTGCTACTGGGAACTAACTGAATTCAAAAAGAAAAGTGTTTCAGTTCGTTAAGACGTTTCTCTATCTTGAATAACATGCTTATTACATGCGAATCCTATTGGAGATCTACGGAATTCACCGTGTTACTTAGATTCCATTCCTTCAAATGTTGCTATATATTGAAGGCAAACTCATACAGGCATATCCCATGGGAACTCACTGAAGTAGCCTAGAAATTTTCCTTCCATTCGTGAAAATTTTTCTATATCCCGAACTGTCCACTTATTACAACTGCGGCCTATTGGGAACTAACCAAATTCACCAAGTAACTGAGATTCGGCTCAGGAAATTTTGATAAATCTTCAAAAGGACACATATCACAAGAGCCTGCTACTGGGAACTAATTGAATCACAAAGAAACAGTGTTTCAGTTCGTTAAAACGTTGCTCTATCTAGAATAACAAGCTTATTACATGGGAATCCTTTTGGGAACCTACTGAATTCACCATGATTCTTAGATTCCATTTCTTAAAATATTGCTATATACGGAAAAGCACACTCATACAAGCATGTCCCATTGGGAACTCACTGAATTCGCCTAGAAATTTTGATACCATTCGTTATAATTTTTCTATACCCCGAACAGTCCACTTATTACGACTGCGGCCTATTTGGAACTAAACGAATTCACGAAGTTACTCAGATTCGGCTGACCAAATTTTAATAAATCTTTAAAAATACACATATTACAAGAGCCTGCTACTAACAACTAACTGAATTCACAAAGAAACAGTGTTTCAGTTCGTTAAAACGTTGCTCTATCTTGAACAACATGGTTGTTACATGCGAATACTATTGGGAACCTACTGAATTCACCATGATACTTAGATTCCGTTCCTAAAATGTTGCTATATATTGAAAAGCACACTCAAACAATCATGTCCCATAGGGAACTCACTGAATTCGCCTAGAAATTTTGATTCCATTCGTGAAAATTTTTCGAAATCCCGAACACTCCACTTATTGCTACTGTGGCCTATTGGGAACTAAAAGAATGCACCAATTTACTGAGATTCGGCTCATCAAATTTCGATAAATCTTTAAAAGGACACATATCACAAGAGCCTGCTACTGGGAATTCACTGAATTCACAAAGAAACAGTGTTTTAGTTCGTTAAAACGTTGCTCTATCTTGAACAACAAGCTTATTACATGCGAATCCTATTGGATACCTACTGAATTCACCGTGATACTTAGATTCCTTTGCTTAAAAGGTTGCTATATATTGAAAAGCACACTTATACAAGCATGTCCCATTAGGAACTCACTGAATTCTCCTAGGAATTTTATTCCACTCGTGATAATTTTTCTATATCCCAAAGTGTCCACTTATTACTACTGCGGCCTATTGGGAACTAACCGAATTCACCAAGTTACTGAGATTCTGCTCAGCAAATTTTGATAAATCTTTAAAAGTACACATATTACAAGAGCCTGCTACTGGTAACTCACTGAATTCACAAAGAAACAGTGTTTCAGTTCGTTAAAACGTTGCTCTATCTTGAATAACAAGCTTATTACATGCGAATCCTATTGGGAACATATTGTATTCAACGTGATAGTTAGATTCCGTTCCTTCAATTATTGCTATATACGGAAAAGCACACTCATACAAGCATATCCCATTGGGAACTCACTGAATCCGCCTAGACATTTTGATTCCATTCGTGCTAATTTTTCGATATCCCGAACAGTCCACATATTACTTTTGCGGAGTATTGGGAACTAACCGAATTCACCAAGTTACTGAGATTCGGTTCACTAAATTTTGATAAATCTTTAAAACTACACATATTACAAGACCCTGCTACTGGGAACTCAATGAATTCACAAAGAAACAGTGTTTCAGTTCGTTAAAACGTTGCTCTATCTTGAACAACATGCTTATTACATGCGATTCCTATTGGGAACGACCGAATTCACCATGATACTTAGATTCCGTTCCTTAAAATATTGCTGTATATTGAAATGCACACTCATACAAGCACATCATATTGGGAACTCACTGAATTCGCCTAGAAATTTTGATTCCATTCGTAAAAATTTTTCTATATCCCGAACAGTCCACTTTTTACTACTGCGGCCTATTGGGAACTAACCGAATTCACTACGTTACTGAGATTCGGCTGACCAAATTTTGATAAATCTTTAAAAGTACACATTACAAGAGCCTGCTACTGGGAACTAACTGAATTCACAAAGAAAAAGTGTTTCAGTTCGTTAAGACGTTGCTCTATCTTGATAACATGCTTATTACATGCGAATCCTATTGGAGATCTACTGAATTCACCGTGTTACTTAGATTCCGTTCCTTAAAATGTTGCTATATATTGAAAAGCAAACTCATACAAGCATGTCCCATGGGAACTCACTGAAGTTGCCTAGAAATTTTCGTTCCATTCGTGAAAATTTTTCTATATCGCGAACTGTCCATTTCTAACTACTGCGGCCTATTGTGACCTAACCGAATTCACCAAGTAACTGAGATTCGGTTCAGGAAAATTTGATAAATCTTTAAAAGGACACATATCACAAGAGCCTGCTACTGGGAACTAACTGAATTCACAAAGAAATAGGGTTTCAGTTCGTTAAAACGTTGCTCTATCTCGAATAACAAGCTTATTACATGCGAATCCTTTTGGGAACCTACTGAATTCTCCATGATACTTAGTTTCCGTTTCTAAAAATGTTGCTATATATGGAAAAGCACACTCATACAAGCATGTCCCATTGGGTACTCACTGAATTCTCCTAGAAATTTTGATTCCATTCGTGAAATTTTTTCTATATCCAGAACAGTCCACTTATTACTACTGCGGCCTATTGGGAACTAACCGAATTCACAATGTTACTGAGATTCTGCTCACCAAATTTTGATAAATCTTTAAAAGTTCTCATATTACAAGGGCCTGATACTAGGAACTAAGTGAATTCACAAAGAATCAGTGTTTCAGTTCGTTAAAACGTTGCTCTATCTTGAATAACAAGCTTATTACATGCGAATCCTATTGGGAACTTACTGAATTCACCATGTTACTTAGATTCCGTTCCTTCAAATGTTACTATATACGGAAAACCACACTCATACAAGCATGTCCCATTGGGAACTCACTGAATTCGCCTAGAAATTTTGATTCCATTCGTACAAATTTTTCTATATCCCGAACAGTCCACTTATTACTACTGCGGCCTATTGGGAACTAACCGAATTCACAAGTTACTGAGATTCGGCTCATCAAATTTTGATAAATCTTTAAAAGTACACATATTACAAGAACCTGCTACTGGGATCTCACTGAATTCACAAAGAAACATGGTTTCAGTTCGTTAAAACTTTGCTCTATCTTGAACAACATGCTTATTACATGCAAATCCTATTGGGAACCTACTGAATTCACCATGATACTTAGAATCCGTTCCTTAAAATATTGCTATATATTGAAATGCACACTCATACAAGCACATCATATTGGGAACTCACTGAATTCACCTGGAAATTTTGATTCCATTCGTGATAATTTTTCTATATCCCAAACAGTCCACTTATTACTGCTGCGACCTATTGGGAACCTACGGAATTCACCAAGTTACTGAGATACGGCTTACCAAATTTTGGTAAATCATTAAAAGTACATATATTACAAGAGCCTGCTACTGGGATCTCACTGAATTTAAAAAGAGACGGTGTTTCAGTTGGTCAAAACGTGGCTCTATCTTGAACAACATGCTTATTACATGCGAATCCTATTGGGAACCTACTGAATTCACCATGATACTTAGATTCCGTTCCTTCAAATGCTGCTATATACGGAAAAGCACACTCATACAAGCATGTCCCATTGGGAACTCAATGAATTCGCCTATAAGTTTTGATTCCATTCGTGAAAATTTTTCTATATCCCGAAGTGTCCACTTATTACTACTGCGGCCTACTTGGAACTAACCGAATTCACAAAGTTACTGAGATTCCGCTCACCAAATTTTGATAAATCTTAAAAGTACACATATTACAAGAGCCTGCTACTGCGAACTCACTGAATTCACAAAGGAAGAGTGTTTCAGTTGGTTAAAACGTTGCTCTATCTTGAACAACATGCTTATTACATGCGAATCCTATTGGGAACCTACTGAATTCACCATGATACTTAGATTCTGTTCCTTAAAATATTGCTATATATTGAAATGCACACTCATACAAGCACATCATATTGGGAACTCACTGAATTTGCCTAGAAATTTTGATTCCATTCGTGAAAATTTTTCTATATCCCGAACAGTCCACTTATTACTACTGCGGCCTAATGGGAACTAACAGAATTCCCCAAGTTACTTCGATTCGGCTGACCAAATTTTGATAAATCTTTAAAAGTACACATATTACAAGAGCCTGCTATCGGGAACTAACTGAATTCACAAAGAAACAGTGTTTCAGTTCCTTAAAACTTTGCTCTATCTTGAATAACAAGCTTATTACTTGCGAATCCTATTGGGACCTACGGAATTCACCATGATACTTAGAGTCCGTTCCTTAACATGTTGCTATATATTGAAAAGTACACTCATAGAAGCATGTACCATCGGGAACTGACTGAATTCGCCAAGAAATTTTGATTCCATTCGTAAAAATTTTTCTATACCCGGAACAGTCTACTTATTACTACTGCGGCCTATTGGGAACTAACCGAATTCACCAATTTACTGAGATTCGGCACACCAAATTTTGATAAATCTTTAAAAGTACACATATCACAAGAGCCTGCCTCTGGGAACTCACTGATTCACAAAGAAACAGTGTTTCAGTTCGTTAAAACGATGCTCTATCTTGAATAACAAGCTTATTACATGCGAATCCTTTTGGGGACCTACTGATTTGACCGTGATACTTATATACCGTTCTTTAAAATGTTGCTCTATATTGAAAAGCAAATTCATACAAGCATGTCACATTGGGAACTCACTGAATTCTCCTAGAAATTTTGATTCCATCCGTGATAATTTTTCTATATCCCGAACAGTCCACTTATTACTACTGCGGCCTATTGGGAACTAATCGAATTCACCAAGTAACTGAGATACGGCTCAGGAAATTATGATAAATCTTCAAAAGGACACATATCACAAGAGCCTGCTACTTGGAACTAATTGAATACACAAAGAAACAGGGTTTCAGTTCGTTAAAACGTTGCTCTATTTAGAATAACAAGCTTATTACATGGGAATCCTTTTGGGAACCTACTGAACTCACCATGATACTTAGATTCCATTTCTTAAAATGTTGCTATATACGGAAAAGCACACTCATACAAGCATGTCCCATTGGGACCCCACTGAATTCGCCTAGAAATTTTGATTCCATTCGTTCAAATTTTTCTATACTCCGAACAGTCCACTTCTTACGACTGCGGCCTATTTGGAACTAACCGAATTCACGAAGTTACTCAGATTCGGCTCACCAAATTTTGATAAATCTTTAAAAATACACATATTACAAGAGCCTGCTACTAACAACTAACTGAATTCACAAAGAAACAGTGTTTCAGTTCGTTAAAACGTTGCTCTATCTTGAACAACATGCTTATTACATGCGAATACTATTGGGAACCTACAGAATTCACAATGATACTTAGATTCCGTTCCTTAAAATATTGCTATATATTGAAATGCACACTCATACAAGCACATCATATTGGGAACTCACTGAATTCGCCTAGAACTTTTGATTCCATTCGTGATAATTTTTCTATATCCCGAACAGTCCACTTATTACTACTGCAGCCTATTGGGAACTAACGGAATTCACCAAGTTACTGAGATACGGCTTACCAAATTTTGGTAAATCATTAAAAGTACATATATTACAAGAGCCTGCTACTGGGAACTCACTGAATTTGCAAAGAGACGGTGTTTCAGTAGGTTAAACGTGGCTCTATCTTGAACAACATGCTTATTACATGCGAATCCTATTGGGAACCTACTGAATTCACCATGATACTTAGATTCCGTTCCTTCAAATGTTGCTATATACGGAAAAGCACACTCATACAAGCATGTCCCATTGGGAACTCACTGAATTCGCCTAGAAGTTTTGATTCCATTCGTGAAAATTTTTCTATATCCCGAAGTGTCCACTTATTACTACTGCGGCCTATTGGGAACTAACCGAATTCACAAAGTTACAGAGATTCCGCTCACCAAATTTTGATAAATCTTAAAAGTACACATATTACAAGAGCCTACTACTGGGAACTCACTGAATTCACAAAGGAAGAGTGTTTCAGTTGGTTAAAACGTTGCTCTATCTTGAACAACATGCTTATTACATGCGAATCCTATTGGGAACCTACTGAATTCACCATGATGCTTAGATTCCGTTCCTTAAAATATTGCTATATATTGAAATGCACACTCATACAAGCACATCATATTGGGAACTCACTGAATTTGCCTAGAAATTTTGATCCATTCGTGAAAATTTTTCTATATCCCGAACAGTCCACTTATTACTACTGCGGCCTATTGGGAACTAACCGAATTCACAAAGTTACTGAGATTCGGCTGACCAATTTTTGATAAATCTTTAAAAGTACACATATTACAAGAGCCTGCTACTGGGAACTCACTGAATTCACAAAGAAACGGTGTTTCAGTTCGTTAAAACGTTGCTCTATCTTGAACAACATGCTTATTACATGCGAGTCCTATTGGGAACCTACTGAATTCACCATGATACTTAGATTCCGTTCCTTCAAATGTTGCTATGTATTGAAAAGCACACTCCTACAAGCATGTCCCATTGGGAACTCACTGAATTCTCCTAGAAATTTTGATTCCATTCGTGATAATTTTTCAATATCCCGAATAGTCCACTTATTACTACTGCGGCCTATTTGGAACTAACCGAATTCACCATGTTACTCAGATTCGGCTCAACAAATTTTGTTAAATTTTTAAAAGTACACATATTAAAAGAATCTGCTATTAGCAACTCCCTGAATTCACAACGAAACAGTGTTTCAGTTCGTTAAAACGTTGCTCTATCTTGAATAACATGCTTATTACATGCGAATCCTATTCGAGATCTACTGAATTGACCGTGATACTTAGATTCCATTGTTTAAAATGTTGCTATATATTGAAATGCACACTAATACAAGCATGTCCCATTGGGAACTCACTGAAATCATCTATAAATTTTTACTCCGTTCGTGAAAATATTTCTATATCCCGAACAGTCCACATATTACTTCTGTGGCCTCTTGGGAACTAACCGAATTCAACAAGTTACTGAGATTCAGCTCACCAAATTTTGATAAATCTCTAAAAGTACACATATTACAAGAACCTGCTATTGGGAACTAACTGAATTCACAAAGAAACAGTGTTTCAGTTCATTAAAACTTTGCTCTATCTTGAATAACAAGCTTATTACTTGCGAATCCTATTGGGAACCTACTGAATTCACCATGTTACTTAGATTCTGTTCCTAAAATGTTGCTATATATTGAAAAGCTCACTCATACAATTATGTCCCATTGGGAACTCACTGAATTCGCCTAGAAATTTGGTTACATTCGTGAAAATTTTTCTATATCCCGAACACTCCACTTATTACTACTGCTGCCTATTGGGAACTAACCGAATTCACCATTTTACTGATATTCGGCTCACCATATTTTGATAAATCTTTAAAAGTACACATATCACAAGAGCCTGCTACTGGGAACTCACTGAATTCACAAAGAAACAGTGTTTCAGTTCGTTAAAACGTTGCGCTATCTTGAACAACAAGCTTATTACATGCGAATCCTATTGGGAACCTTCATAATTCACCATGATACTTAGATTCTGTTCCTAAAATGTTGCTATATATTGAAAAGCTAACTCATACAATCATGTCCCATTGGGAACTCACTGAATTCACCTAGAAATTTTGATTCCATTCGTGAAAATTTTTCGAAATCCCGAACACTCCACTTATTACTACTGCGGCCTATTGGGAGCTAACTGAATTCACCAAGTTACTGAGATTCGGCTCACCAAATTTTGATAATTCTTTAAAACTACACATATTACAAGAGCCTGCTACTGGGAACTAACTGAATTCAAAAAGAAAAGTGTTTCAGTTCGTTAAGACGTTTCTCTATCTTGAATAACATGCTTATTACATGCGAATCCTATTGGAGATCTACGGAATTCACCGTGTTACTTAGATTCCATTCCTTCAAATGTTGCTATATATTGAAGGCAAACTCATACAGGCATATCCCATGGGAACTCACTGAAGTAGCCTAGAAATTTTCCTTCCATTCGTGAAAATTTTTCTATATCCCGAACTGTCCACTTATTACAACTGCGGCCTATTGGGAACTAACCAAATTCACCAAGTAACTGAGATTCGGCTCAGGAAATTTTGATAAATCTTCAAAAGGACACATATCACAAGAGCCTGCTACTGGGAACTAATTGAATCACAAAGAAACAGTGTTTCAGTTCGTTAAAACGTTGCTCTATCTAGAATAACAAGCTTATTACATGGGAATCCTTTTGGGAACCTACTGAATTCACCATGATTCTTAGATTCCATTTCTTAAAATGTTGCTATATACGGAAAAGCACACTCATACAAGCATGTCCCATTGGGAACTCACTGAATTCGCCTAGAAATTTTGATACCATTCGTTATAATTTTTCTATACCCCGAACAGTCCACTTATTACGACTGCGGCCTATTTGGAACTAAACGAATTCACGAAGTTACTCAGATTCGGCTGACCAAATTTTAATAAATCTTTAAAAATACACATATTACAAGAGCCTGCTACTAACAACTAACTGAATTCACAAAGAAACAGTGTTTCAGTTCGTTAAAACGTTGCTCTATCTTGAACAACATGGTTGTTACATGCGAATACTATTGGGAACCTACTGAATTCACCATGATACTTAGATTCCGTTCCTAAAATGTTGCTATATATTGAAAAGCACACTCAAACAATCATGTCCCATAGGGAACTCACTGAATTCGCCTAGAAATTTTGATTCCATTCGTGAAAATTTTTCGAAATCCCGAACACTCCACTTATTGCTACTGTGGCCTATTGGGAACTAAAAGAATGCACCAATTTACTGAGATTCGGCTCATCAAATTTCGATAAATCTTTAAAAGGACACATATCACAAGAGCCTGCTACTGGGAATTCACTGAATTCACAAAGAAACAGTGTTTTAGTTCGTTAAAACGTTGCTCTATCTTGAACAACAAGCTTATTACATGCGAATCCTATTGGATACCTACTGAATTCACCGTGATACTTAGATTCCTTTGCTTAAAAGGTTGCTATATATTGAAAAGCACACTTATACAAGCATGTCCCATTAGGAACTCACTGAATTCTCCTAGGAATTTTATTCCACTCGTGATAATTTTTCTATATCCCAAAGTGTCCACTTATTACTACTGCGGCCTATTGGGAACTAACCGAATTCACCAAGTTACTGAGATTCTGCTCAGCAAATTTTGATAAATCTTTAAAAGTACACATATTACAAGAGCCTGCTACTGGTAACTCACTGAATTCACAAAGAAACAGTGTTTCAGTTCGTTAAAACGTTGCTCTATCTTGAATAACAAGCTTATTACATGCGAATCCTATTGGGAACATATTGTATTCAACGTGATAGTTAGATTCCGTTCCTTCAATTATTGCTATATACGGAAAAGCACACTCATACAAGCATATCCCATTGGGAACTCACTGAATCCGCCTAGACATTTTGATTCCATTCGTGCTAATTTTTCGATATCCCGAACAGTCCACATATTACTTTTGCGGAGTATTGGGAACTAACCGAATTCACCAAGTTACTGAGATTCGGTTCACTAAATTTTGATAAATCTTTAAAACTACACATATTACAAGACCCTGCTACTGGGAACTCAATGAATTCACAAAGAAACAGTGTTTCAGTTCGTTAAAACGTTGCTCTATCTTGAACAACATGCTTATTACATGCGATTCCTATTGGGAACGACCGAATTCACCATGATACTTAGATTCCGTTCCTTAAAATATTGCTGTATATTGAAATGCACACTCATACAAGCACATCATATTGGGAACTCACTGAATTCGCCTAGAAATTTTGATTCCATTCGTAAAAATTTTTCTATATCCCGAACAGTCCACTTTTTACTACTGCGGCCTATTGGGAACTAACCGAATTCACTACGTTACTGAGATTCGGCTGACCAAATTTTGATAAATCTTTAAAAGTACACATTACAAGAGCCTGCTACTGGGAACTAACTGAATTCACAAAGAAAAAGTGTTTCAGTTCGTTAAGACGTTGCTCTATCTTGAATAACATGCTTATTACATGCGAATCCTATTGGAGATCTACTGAATTCACCGTGTTACTTAGATTCCGTTCCTTAAAATGTTGCTATATATTGAAAAGCAAACTCATACAAGCATGTCCCATGGGAACTCACTGAAGTTGCCTAGAAATTTTCGTTCCATTCGTGAAAATTTTTCTATATCGCGAACTGTCCATTTCTAACTACTGCGGCCTATTGTGACCTAACCGAATTCACCAAGTAACTGAGATTCGGTTCAGGAAAATTTGATAAATCTTTAAAAGGACACATATCACAAGAGCCTGCTACTGGGAACTAACTGAATTCACAAAGAAATAGGGTTTCAGTTCGTTAAAACGTTGCTCTATCTCGAATAACAAGCTTATTACATGCGAATCCTTTTGGGAACCTACTGAATTCTCCATGATACTTAGTTTCCGTTTCTAAAAATGTTGCTATATATGGAAAAGCACACTCATACAAGCATGTCCCATTGGGTACTCACTGAATTCTCCTAGAAATTTTGATTCCATTCGTGAAATTTTTTCTATATCCAGAACAGTCCACTTATTACTACTGCGGCCTATTGGGAACTAACCGAATTCACAATGTTACTGAGATTCTGCTCACCAAATTTTGATAAATCTTTAAAAGTTCTCATATTACAAGGGCCTGATACTAGGAACTATGTGAATTCACAAAGAATCAGTGTTTCAGTTCGTTAAAACGTTGCTCTATCTTGAATAACAAGCTTATTACATGCGAATCCTATTGGGAACTTACTGAATTCACCATGTTACTTAGATTCCGTTCCTTCAAATGTTACTATATACGGAAAACCACACTCATACAAGCATGTCCCATTGGGAACTCACTGAATTCGCCTAGAAATTTTGATTCCATTCGTACAAATTTTTCTATATCCCGAACAGTCCACTTATTACTACTGCGGCCTATTAGGAACTAACCGAATTCACAAGTTACTGAGATTCGGCTCATCAAATTTTGATAAATCTTTAAAAGTACACATATTACAAGAACCTGCTACAGGGATCTCACTGAATTCACAAAGAAACACGGTTTCAGTTCGTTAAAACTTTGCTCTATCTTGAACAACATGCTTATTACATGCAAATCCAATTGAGAACCTACTGAATTCACCATGATACTTAGAATCCGTTCCTTAAAATATTGCTATATATTGAAATGCACACTCATACAAGCACATCATATTGGGAACTCACTGAATTCACCTGGAAATTTTGATTCCATTCGTGATAATTTTTCTATATCCCGAACAGTCCACTTATTACTGCTGCGACCTATTGGGAACCTACGGAATTCACCAAGTTACTGAGATACGGCTTACCAAATTTTGGTAAATCATTAAAAGTACATATATTACAAGAGCCTGCTACTGGGATCTCACTGAATTTAAAAAGAGACGGTGTTTCAGTTGGTCAAAACGTGGCTCTATCTTGAACAACATGCTTATTACATGCGAATCCTATTGGGAACCTACTGAATTCACCATGATACTTAGATTCCGTTCCTTCAAATGCTGCTATATACGGAAAAGCACACTCATACAAGCATGTCCCATTGGGAACTCAATGAATTCGCCTATAAGTTTTGATTCCATTCGTGAAAATTTTTCTATATCCCGAAGAGTCCACTTATTACTACTGCGGCCTACTTGGAACTAACCGAATTCACAAAGTTACTGAGATTCCGCTCACCAAATTTTGATAAATCTTAAAAGTACACATATTACAAGAGCCTGCTACTGCGAACTCACTGAATTCACAAAGGAAGAGTGTTTCAGTTGGTTAAAACGTTGCTCTATCTTGAACAACATGCTTATTACATGCGAATCCTATTGGGAACCTACTGAATTCACCATGATACTTAGATTCTGTTCCTTAAAATATTGCTATATATTGAAATGCACACTCATACAAGCACATCATATTGGGAACTCACTGAATTTGCCTAGAAATTTTGATTCCATTCGTGAAAATTTTTCTATATCCCGAACAGTCCACTTATTACTACTGCGGCCTAATGGGAACTAACAGAATTCCCCAAGTTACTTCGATTCGGCTGACCAAATTTTGATAAATCTTTAAAAGTACACATATTACAAGAGCCTGCTATCGGGAACTAACTGAATTCACAAAGAAACAGTGTTTCAGTTTCTTAAAACTTTGCTCTATCTTGAATAACAAGCTTATTACTTGCGAATCCTATTGGGACCTACGGAATTCACCATGATACTTAGAGTCCGTTCCTTAAAATGTTGCTATATATTGAAAAGTACACTCATAGAAGCATGTACCATCGGGAACTGACTGAATTCGCCAAGAAATTTTGATTCCATTCGTAAAAATTTTTCTATACCCGGAACAGTCTACTTATTACTACTGCGGCCTATTGGGAACTAACCGAATTCACCAATTTACTGAGATTCGGCACACCAAATTCTGATAAATCTTTAAAAGTACACATATCATAAGAGCCTGCCTCTGGGAACTCACTGATTCACAAAGAAACAGTGTTTCAGTTCGTTAAAACCTTGCTCTATCTTGAACAACAAGCTTATAACATGCGAATCCTATTGGGAACCTACTGAATTCACCATGATACTTAGATTCTGTTCCTAAAATGTTGCTATATATTGAAAAGCTCACTCATACAATCATGTCCCATTGGGAACTCACTGAATTCGCATAGAAATTTTGATTCCATTCGTGAAAATTTTTCTATATCCCGAACACTCCACTTATTAATACTGAGGCCTATTGGGAAATAACCGAATTCACAAATTTACTGAGATTCGCCTCACCAAAATTGATAAATCTTTAAAAGTACACATAGCACAAGAGCCTGGTACTGGGAACTCACTGAATTCACAAAGAAACAGTGTTTCAGTTCGGTAATACGTTGCTCTATCTTGAACAACCTGCTTATTACATGCGAATCCTATGGGAACCTACTGAATTCACCATGATACTTAGATTCTGTTCCTAAAATGTTGCTATTTATTGAAAAGCTCCCTCATACAATTATGTCCCATTGGGATATTACTGAATTCACCAAGAAATTTTGATTCCATTCGTGAAAATTTTTCGATATCCCGAACACTCCACTTATTACGAGTGCGGACTTTTCGGAACTAACCCAATTCAAAAATTTACTGAGATTCGGCTGACCAAATTATGATAAATCTTTAAAGGTACACATATTACAAGAGCCTGTTACTGGGAACTAACTGAATTCACAAAGAAACGGTGTTTCAGTTCGATAAAACGTTGCTCTCTCTTGAACAACATGCTTATTACATGCGAATCCTATTGGGAACTTACTGAATTCACCATGATACTAGATTCCGTTCTTTAAAATGTTGGTATATATTGAAATGCACACTCATAGAAGCATGTCCCATTGGGAACTCTCTGAAATGGTCTAGAAATTTTGACTCCATTCGTGAAAATTTTTCTATATCCGGAACAGACCACTTATTAATTCTGTGGCCTATTGGGACCTAACCGAATTGAACAAGTTACTGAGATTCGGCTCACCAAATTTTGATAAATCTTTAAAAGTACACGTATTACAAGAGCATGCTACTGGGAACTAACTGAATTCACAAAGAAACAGGGTTTCAGTTCATTAAAACGTTGCTCTACCTTGAAAAACAAGCTTATTACATGCGAATCCTATTGGGAACCTACTGAGTTCACGATGATAATTAGATTCCGTTCCTTAAAATGTTGCTCTATATTGAAAAGCACACTCATACAAGCATGTCCCATTGGCAACTCACTGATTCGCCTAGACATTTTGCTTCCATTCTTGAATATTTTTCTATATCCCGAACAGTCCATTTATTACTACTGCGGCCTATTTGGAACTAACCGAATTCACCATGTTACTGAGATTCTGCTCACCAAATTTGATAAATCTTTAAAAGTACACATATTACAAGAGCCTGCTACTGGGACCTCACTGAATTCACAAAGAAACAGTGTTTCAGTTCGCTAAAACGTTGCTCTATCTTGAACAACATGCTTATTACATGTGAATCCTATTGGGAACCTACTGAATTCACCATGATACTTAGATTCTGTTCCTTAAAATATTGCTATATATTGTAATGCACACTCATACAAGCACATCCTATTGGGAACTCACTGAATTCGCCTAGAAATTTTGATTCTATTTGGGATAATTTTTCTATATCCCGAACAGTCCACTAATTACTACTGCGGCCTACTGGGAACTAACCGAATTCACCAATTTACTGAGATTCGGCTCACCAAATTTTGATAAATCTTTAAAAGTAGACGTATCACAAGAGCCTGCTACTGGGAACTCACTGAATTCACAAACAAACAGTGTTTCAGTTCGTTAAAACCTTGCTCTATCTTGAACAACAAGGTTATTACATGCGAATCCTATTGGGAACCTACTGAATTCACCATGATACTTAGATTCTGTTCCTAAAATGTTGCTATATATTGAAAAGCTCGCTCATACAATCATGTCCCATTGGGAACTCACTGAATTCGCCTAGAAATTTTGATTCCATTCGTGAAAAATTTTCTATATACCGAACACTCCACTTATTACTACTGCGGCCTATTTGGAACTAACCGAATTCACCATGTTACTGAGATTCGGCTCACCAAATTTTGATAAATCTTTAAAAGTACACATATTACACGAGCCTGCTACTGGGAACTCACTAAATTCACAAAGAAACAGTGTTTCAGTTCGCTAAAACGTTGCTCTATCTTGAACAACATGCTTATTACATGCGAATCCTATTGGGAACCTACTGAATTCACCATGATACTTACATTCTGTTCCTTCAAATGTTGCTATATATTGAAAAGCACACTCATACAAGCATGTCCCATTGGGAACTCACTGAATTCTCCTAGAAATTTTGATTCCATTCGTGATTATTTTTCTATATCCCGAACAGTCCACTGGTTACTACTACGGCCTATTGGGAACTAATCGAATTCACCAAGTTACTGAGATTCGGCTCACCAAATTTTGATAAATCTTTAAAAGTACACATATTACAAGAGTCTATTACTGGGAACTACCTGAATTCACAAAGAAACAGTGTTTCAGTTCGTTAAAACGATGCACTATCTTGAACAACAAGCTTATTACATGCGAATCCTATTGGGAACCACCTGAATTCACCATGATACTTAGATTCCGCTCCTTCAAATGTTGCTATATATTGAAAAGCACACTCATACAAGCATGTCCCATTGGGAACTCACTGAATTCTCCTAGAAATTTTGATTCCATTCCTGATAATTTTTCTCCATCCCGAACAGTCCACTTATTACTACTGCAGCCTAATGGGAACTAATCGAATTCACCAAGTTACTGAGATTCGGCTCACCAAATTTTGATAAATCTTTAAAAGTACACATATTACAAGAGCCTGTTCCTGGGAACTAACTGAATTCACAAAGAAACAGTGTTTCAGTTCGTTAAAATGATGCTCTATCTTGAATAACAAGCTTATTACATGCGAATCCTTTTGGGGACCTACTGATTTGACCGTGATACTTATATACCGTTCTTTAAAATGTTGCTCTATATTGAAAAGCAAATTCATACAAGCATGTCCCATTGGGAACTCACTGAATTCTCCTAGAAATTTTGATTCCATCCGTGATAATTTTTCTATATCCCGAACAGTCCACTTATTACTACTGCGGCCTATTGGGAACTAATCGAATTCACCAAGTAACTGAGATACGGCTCAGGAAATTTTGATAAATCTTCAAAAGGACACATATCACAAGAGCCTGCTACTTGGAACTAATTGAATACACAAAGAAGCAGGGTTTCAGTTCGTTAAAACGTTGCTCTATTTAGAATAACAAGCTTATTACATGGGAATCCTTTTGGGAACCTACTGAACTCACCATGATACTTAGATTCCATTTCTTAAAATGTTGCTATATACGGAAAAGCACACTCATACAAGCATGTCCCATTGGGACCCCACTGAATTCGCCTAGAAATTTTGATTCCATTCGTTCAAATTTTTCTATACTCCGAACAGTCCACTTCTTACGACTGCGGCCTATTTGGAACTAACCGAATTCACGAAGTTACTCAGATTCGGCTCACCCAATTTTGATAAATCTTTAAAAATACACATATTACAAGAGCCTTCTACTAACAACTAACTGAATTCACAAAGAAACAGTGTTTCAGTTCGTTAAAACGTTGCTCTATCTTGAACAACATGCTTATTACATGCGAATACTATTGGGAACCTACAGAATTCACAATGATACTTAGATTCCGTTCCTTAAAATATTGCTATATATTGAAATGCACACTCATACAAGCACATCATATTGGGAACTCACTGAATTCGCCTAGAACTTTTGATTCCATTCGTGATAATTTTTCTATATCCCGAACAGTCCACTTATTACTACTGCAGCCTATTGGGAACTAACGGAATTCACCAAGTTACTGAGATACGGCTTACCAAATTTTGGTAAATCATTAAAAGTACATATATTACAAGAGCCTGCTACTGGGAACTCACTGAATTTGCAAAGAGACGGTGTTTCAGTAGGTTAAACGTGGCTCTATCTTGAACAACATGCTTATTACATGCGAATCCTATTGGGAACTTACTGAATTCACCATGATACTTAGATTCCGTTCCTTCAAATGTTGCTATATACGGAAAAGCACACTCATACAATCATGTCCCATTGGGAACTCACTGAATTCGCCTAGAAGTTTTGATTCCATTCGTGAAAATTTTTCTATATCCCGAAGTGTCCACTTATTACTACTGCGGCCTATTGGGAACTAACCGAATTCACAAAGTTACAGAGATTCCGCTCACCAAATTTTGATAAATCTTAAAAGTACACATATTACAAGAGCCTACTACTGGGAACTCACTGAATTCACAAAGGAAGAGTGTTTCAGTTGGTTAAAACGTTGCTCTATCTTGAACAACATGCTTATTACATGGGAATCCTATTGGGAACCTACTGAATTCACCATGATGCTTAGATTCCGTTCCTTAAAATATTGCTATATATTGAAATGCACACTCATACAAGCACATCATATTGGGAACTCACTGAATTTGCCTAGAAATTTTGATCCATTCGTGAAAATTTTTCTATATCCCGAACAGTCCACTTATTACTACTGCGGCCTATTGGGAACTAACCGAATTCACAAAGTTACTGAGATTCGGCTGACCAATTTTTGATAAATCTTTAAAAGTACACATATTACAAGAGCCTGCTACTGGGAACTCACTGAATTCACAAAGAAACGGTGTTTCAGTTCGTTAAAACGTTGCTCTATCTTGAACAACATGCTTATTACATGCGAGTCCTATTGGGAACCTACTGAATTCACCATGATACTTAGATTCCGTTCCTTCAAATGTTGCTATGTATTGAAAAGCACACTCCTACAAGCATGTCCCATTGGGAACTCACTGAATTCTCCTAGAAATTTTGATTCCATTCGTGATAATTTTTCAATATCCCGAATAGTCCACTTATTACTACTGCGGCCTATTTGGAACTAACCGAATTCACCATGTTACTCAGATTCGGCTCAACAAATTTTGATAAATTTTTAAAAGTACACATATTAAAAGAATCTGCTATTAGCAACTCCCTGAATTCACAACGAAACAGTGTTTCAGTTCGTTAAAACGTTGCTCTATCTTGAATAACATGCTTATTACATGCGAATCCTATTCGAGATCTACTGAATTGACCGTGATACTTAGATTCCGTTGTTTAAAATGTTGCTATATATTGAAATGCACACTAATACAAGCATGTCCCATTGGGAACTCACTGAAATCATCTATAAATTTTTACTCCGTTCGTGAAAATATTTCTATATCCCGAACAGTCCACATATTACTTCTGTGGCCTCTTGGGAACTAACCGATTTCAACAAGTTACTGAGATTCAGCTCACCAAATTTTGATAAATCTCTAAAAGTACACATATTACAAGAACCTGCTATTGGGAACTAACTGAATTCACAAAGAAACAGTGTTTCTGTTCATTAAAACTTTGCTCTATCTTGAATAACAAGCTTATTACTAGCGAATCCTATTGGGAACCTACTGAATTCACCATGTTACTTAGATTCTGTTCCTAAAATGTTGCTATATATTGAAAAGCTCACTCATACAATTATGTCCCATTGGGAACTCACTGAATTCGCCTAGAAATTTGGTTACATTCGTGAAAATTTTTCTATATCCCGAACACTCCACTTATTACTACTGCTGCCTATTGGGAACTAACCGAATTCACCATTTTACTGATATTCGGCTCACCATATTTTGATAAATCTTTAAAAGTACACATATCACAAGAGCCTGCTACTGGGAACTCACTGAATTCACAAAGAAACAGTGTTTCAGTTCGTTAAAACGTTGCGCTATCTTGAACAACAAGCTTATTACATGCGAATCCTATTGGGAACCTTCATAATTCACCATGATACTTAGATTCTGTTCCTAAAATGTTGCTATATATTGAAAAGCTAACTCATACAATCATGTCCCATTGGGAACTCACTGAATTCACCTAGAAATTTTGATTCCATTCGTGAAAATTTTTCGAAATCCCGAACACTCCACTTATTACTACTGCGGCCTATTGGGAGCTAACTGAATTCACCAAGTTACTGAGATTTGGCTCACCAAATTTTGATAATTCTTTAAAACTACACATATTACAAGAGCCTGCTACTGGGAACTAACTGAATTCAAAAAGAAAAGTGTTTCAGTTCGTTAAGACGTTTCTCTATCTTGAATAACATGCTTATTACATGCGAATCCTATTGGAGATCTACGGAATTCACCGTGTTACTTAGATTCCATTCCTTCAAATGTTGCTATATATTGAAGGCAAACTCATACAAGCATATCCCATGGGAACTCACTGAAGTAGCCTAGAAATTTTCCTTCCATTCGTGAAAATTTTTCTATATCCCGAACTGTCCACTTATTACAACTGCGGCCTATTGGGAACTAACCAAATTCACCAAGTAACTGAGATTCGGCTCAGGAAATTTTGATAAATCTTCAAAAGGACACATATCACAAGAGCCTGCTACTGGGAACTAATTGAATCACAAAGAAACAGTGTTTCAGTTCGTTAAAACGTTGCTCTATCTAGAATAACAAGCTTATTACATGGGAATCCTTTTGGGAACCTACTGAATTCACCATGATTCTTAGATTCCATTTCTTAAAATGTTGCTATATACGGAAAAGCACACTCATACAAGCATGTCCCATTGGGAACTCACTGAATTCGCCTAGAAATTTTGATACCATTCGTTAAAATTTTTCTATACCCCGAACAGTCCACTTATTACGACTGCGGCCTATTTGGAACTAAACGAATTCACGAAGTTACTCAGATTCGGCTGACCAAATTTTAATAAATCTTTAAAAATACACATATTACAAGAGCCTGCTACTAACAACTAACTGAATTCACAAAGAAACAGTGTTTCAGTTCGTTAAAACGTTGCTCTATCTTGAACAACATGGTTGTTACATGCGAATACTATTGGGAACCTACTGAATTCACCATGATACTTAGATTCCGTTCCTAAAATGTTGCTATATATTGAAAAGCACACTCAAACAATCATGTCCCATAGGGAACTCACTGAATTCGCCTAGAAATTTTGATTCCATTCGTGAAAATTTTTCGAAATCCCGAACACTCCACTTATTGCTACTGTGGCCTATTGGGAACTAAAAGAATGCACCAATTTACTGAGATTCGGCTCATCAAATTTCGATAAATCTTTAAAAGGACACATATCACAAGAGCCTGCTACTGGGAATTCACTGAATACACAAAGAAACAGTGTTTTAGTTCGTTAAAACGTTGCTCTATCTTGAACAACAAGCTTATTACATGCGAATCCTATTGGATACCTACTGAATTCACCGTGATACTTAGATTCCTTTGCTTAAAATGTTGCTATATATTGAAAAGCACACTTATACAAGCATGTCCCATTAGGAACTCACTGAATTCTCCTAGGAATTTTATTCCACTCGTGATGATTTTTCTATATCCCAAAGTGTCCACTTATTACTACTGCGGCCTATTGGGAACTAACCGAATTCACCAAGTTACTGAGATTCTGCTCAGCAAATTTTGATAAATCTTTAAATGTACACATATTACAAGAGCCTGCTACTGGTAACTCACTGAATTCACAAAGAAACAGTGTTTCAGTTCGTTAAAACGTTGCTCTATCTTGAATAACAAGCTTATTACATGCGAATCCTATTGGGAACATATTGTATTCAACGTGATAGTTAGATTCCGTTCCTTCAAATATTGCTATATACGGAAAAGCACACTCATACAAGCATATCCCATTGGGAACTCACTGAATCCGCCTAGACATTTTGATTCCATTCGTGCTAATTTTTCGATATCCCGAACAGTCCACATATTACTTTTGCGGAGTATTGGGAACTAACCGAATTCACCAAGTTACTGAGATTCGGTTCACTAAATTTTGATAAATCTTTAAAACTACACATATTACAAGACCCTGCTACTGGGAACTCAATGAATTCACAAAGAAACAGTGTTTCAGTTCGTTAAAACGTTGCTCTATCTTGAACAACAGGCTTATTACATGCGATTCCTATTGGGAACGACCGAATTCACCATGATACTTAGATTCCGTTCCTTAAAATATTGCTGTATATTGAAATGCACACTCATACAAGCACATCATATTGGGATCTCACTGAATTCGCCTAGAAATTTTGATTCCATTCGTGAAAATTTTTCTATATCCCGAACAGTCCACTTTTTACTACTGCGGCCTATTGGGAACTAACCGAATTCACTACGTTACTGAGATTCGGCTGACCAAATTTTGATAAATCTTTAAAAGTACACATTACAAGAGCCTGCTACTGGGAACTAACTGAATTCACAAAGAAAAAGTGTTTCCGTTCGTTAAGACGTTGCTCTATCTTGAATAACATACTTATTACATGCGAATCCTATTGGAGATCTACTGAATTCACCGTGTTACTTAGATTCCGTTCCTTAAAATGTTGCTATATATTGAAAAGCAAACTCATACAAGCATGTCCCATGGGAACTCACTGAAGTTGCCTAGAAATTTTCGTTCCATTCGTGAAAATTTTTCTATATCGCGAACTGTCCATTTCTAACTACTGCGGCCTATTGTGACCTAACCGAATTCACCAAGTAACTGAGATTCGGTTCAGGAAAATTTGATAAATCTTTAAAAGGACACATATCACAAGAGCCTGCTACTGGGAACTAACAGAATTCACAAAGAAATAGGGTTTCAGTTCGTTAAAACGTTGCTCTATCTCGAATAACAAGCTTATTACATGCGAATCCTTTTGGGAACCTACTGAACTCTCCATGATACTTAGTTTCCGTTTCTAAAAATGTTGCTATATATGGAAAAGCACACTCATACAAGCATGTCCCATTGGGAACTCACTGAATTCTCCTAGAAATTTTGATACCATTCGTGAAATTTTTTCTATATCCAGAACAGTCCACTTATTACTACTGCGGACTATTGGAAACTAACCGAATTCACCATGTTACTGAGATTCTGCTCACCAAATTTTGATAAATCTTTAAAAGTTCTCATATTACAAGGGCCTGATACTAGGAACTAAGTGAATTCACAAAGAATCAGTGTTTCAGATCGTTAAAACGTTGCTCTATCTTGAATAACAAGCTTATTACATGCGAATCCTATTGGGAACTTACTGAATTCACCATGTTACTTAGATTCCGTTCCTTCAAATGTTACTATATACGGAAAATCACACTCATACAAGCATGTCCCATTGGGAACTCACTGAATTCGCCTAGAAATTTTGATTCCATTCGTACAAATTTTTCTATATCCCGAACAGTCCACTTATTACTACTGCGGCCTATTGGGAACTAACCGAATTCACAAGTTACTGAGATTCGGCTCATCGAATTTTGATAAATCTTTAAAAGTACACATATTACAAGAACCTGCTACTGGGATCTCACTGAATTCACAAAGAAACATGGTTTCAGTTCGTTAAAACTTTGCTCTATCTTGAACAACATGCTTATTACATGCAAATCCTATTGGGAACCTACTGAATTCACCATGATAGTTAGAATCCGTTCCTTAAAATATTGCTATATATTGAAATGCACACTCATACAAGCACATCCTATTGGGAACTCACTGAATTCGCCTAGAAATTTTGATTCCATTCGTGATAATTTTTCTATATCCCGAACAGTCCACTTATTACTGCTGCGACCTATTGGGAACCTACGGAATTCACCAAGTTACTGAGATACGGCTTACCAAATTTTGGTAAATCATTAAAAGTACATATATTACAAGAGCCTGCTACTGGGATCTCACTGAATTTAAAAAGAGACGGTGTTTCAGTTGGTCAAAACGTGGCTCTATCTTGAACAACATGCTTATTACATGCGAATCCTATTGGGAACCTACTGAATTCACCATGATACTTAGATTCCGTTCCTTCAAATGCTGCTATATACGGAAAAGCACACTCATACAAGCATGTCCCATTGGGAACTCACTGAATTCGCCTATAAGTTTTGATTCCATTCGTGAAAATTTTTCTATATCCCGAAGAGTCCACTTATTACTACTGCGGCCTATTTGGAACTAACCGAATTCACAAAGTTACTGAGATTCCGCTCACCAAATTTTGATAAATCTTAAAAGTACACATATTACAAGAGCCTGCTACTGCGAACTCACTGAATTCACAAAGGAAGAGTGTTTCAGTTGGTTAAAACGTTGCTCTATCTTGAACAACATGCTTATTACATGCGAATCCTATTGGGAACCTACTGAATTCACCATGATACTTAGATTCTGTTCCTTAAAATATTGCTATATATTGAAATGCACACTCATACAAGCACATCATATTGGGAACTCACTGAATTTGCCTAGAAATTTTGATTCCATTCGTGAAAATTTTTCTATATCCCGAACAGTCCACTTATTACTACTGCGGCCTAATGGGAACTAACAGAATTCCACAAGTTACTTCGATTCGGCTGACCAAATTTTGATAAATCTTTAAAAGTACACATATTACAAGAGCCTGCTATCGGGAACTAACTGAATTCACAAAGAAACAGTGTTTCAGTTCCTTAAAACTTTGCTCTATCTTGAATAACAAGCTTATTACTTGCGAATCCTATTGGAACCTACTGAATTCACCATGATACTTAGAGTCCGTTCCTTAAAATGTTGCTATATATTGAAAAGTACACTCATAGAAGCATGTCCCATCGGGAACTGACTGAATTCGCCAAGAAATTTTGATTCCATTCGTAAAAATTTTTCTATACCCGGAACAGTCTACTTATTACTACTGCGGCCTATTGGGAACTAACCGAATTCACCAATTTACTGAGATTCGGCACACCAAATTTTGATAAATCTTTAAAAGTACACATATCACAAGAGCCTGCCTCTGGGAATTCACTGATTCACAAAGAAACAGTGTTTCAGTTCGTTAAAACCTTGCTCTATCTTGAACAACAAGCTTATAACATGCGAATCCTATTGGGAACCTACTGAATTCACCATGATACTTAGATTCTGTTCCTAAAATATTGCTATATATTGAAAAGCTCACTCATACAATCATGTCCCATTGGGAACTCACTGAATTCGCATAGAAATTTTGATTCCATTCGTGAAAATTTTTCTATATCCCGAACACTCCACTTATTAATACTGAGGCCTATTGGGAAATAACCGAATTCACAAATTTACTGAGATTCGCCTCACCAAATTTTGATAAATCTTTAAAAGTACACATAACACAAGAGCCTGGTACTGGGAACTCACTGAATTCACAAAGAAACAGTGTTTCAGTTCGGTAATACGTTGCTCTATCTTGAACAACCTGCTTATTACATGCGAATCCTATGGGAACCTACTGAATTCACCATGATACTTAGATTCTGTTCCTAAAATGTTGCTATTTATTGAAAAGCTCCCTCATACAATTATGTCCCATTGGGATATTACTGAATTCACCAAGAAATTTTGATTCCATTCGTGAAAATTTTTCGATATCCCGAACACTCCACTTATTACGAGTGCGGACTTTTCGGAACTAACCGAATTCAAAAATTTACTGAGATTCGGCTGACCAAATTATGAGAAATCTTTAAAGGTACACATATTACAAGAGCCTGTTACTGGGAACTAACTGAATACACAAAGAAACGGTGTTTCAGTTCGATAAAACGTTGCTCTCTCTTGAACAACATGCTTATTACATGCGAATCCTATTGGGAACTTACTGAATTCACCATGATACTAGATTCCGTTCTTTAAAATGTTGGTATATATTGAAATGCACACTCATAGAAGCATGTCCCATTGGGAACTCTCTGAAATGGTCTAGAAATTTTGACTCCATTCGTGAAAATTTTTCTATATCCGGAACAGACCACTTATTAATTCTGTGGCCTATTGGGACCTAACCGAATTGAACAAGTTACTGAGATTCGGCTCACCAAATTTTGATAAATCTTTAAAAGTACACGTATTACAAGAGCATGCTACTGGGAACTAACTGAATTCACAAAGAAACAGGGTTTCAGTTCATTAAAACGTTGCTCTACCTTGAAAAACAAGCTTATTACATGCGAATCCTATTGGGAACCTACTGAGTTCACGATGATAATTAGATTCCGTTCCTTAAAATGTTGCTATATATTGAAAAGCACACTCATACAAGCATGTCCCATTGGGAACTCACTGACTCGCCTAGACATTTTGCTTCCATTCTTGAATATTTTTCTATATCCCGAACAGTCCACTTATTACTACTGCGGCCTATTTGGTACTAACCGAATTCACCATGTTACTGAGATTCTGCTCACCAAATTTGATAAATCTTTAAAAGTACACATATTGCAAGAGCCTGCTGCTGGGAACTCACTGAATTCACAAAGAAACAGTGTTTCAGTTCGCTAAAACGTTGCTCTATCTTGAACAACATGCTTATTACATGTGAATCCTATTGGGAACCTACTGAATTCACCATGATACTTAGATTCTGTTCCTTAAAATATTGCTATATATTGTAATGCACACTCATACAAGCACATCCTATTGGGAACTCACTGAATTCGCCTAGAAATTTTGATTCTATTTGGGATAATTTTTCTATATCCCGAACAGTTCACTAATTACTACTGCGGCCTACTGGGAACTAACCGAATTCACCAATTTACTGAGATTCGGCTCACCAAATTTTGATAAATCTTTAAAAGTAGACGTATCACAAGAGCCTGCTACTGGGAACTCACTGAATTCACAAAGAAACAGTGTTTCAGTTCGTTAAAACCTTGCTCTATCTTGAACAACAAGTTTATTACATGCGAATCGTATTGGGAACCTACTGAATTCACCATGATACTTAGATTCTGTTCCTAAAATGTTGCTATATATTGAAAAGCTCGCTCATACAATCATGTCCCATTGGGAACTCACTGAATTCTCCTAGAAATTTTGATTCCATTCGTGATAATTTTTCTATATCCCGAACAGTCCACTGGTTACTACTACGGCCTATTGGGAACTAATCGAATTCACCAAGTTACTGAGATTCGGCTCACCAAATTTTGATAAATCTTTAAAAGTACACATATTACAAGAGTCTATTACTGGGAACTACCTGAATTCACAAAGAAACAGTGTTTCAGTTCGTTAAAACGATGCACTATCTTGAACAACAAGCTTATTACATGCGAATCCTATTGGGAACCACCTGAATTCACCATGATACTTAGATTCCGCTCCTTCAAATGTTGCTATATATTGAAAAGCACACTCATACAAGCATGTCCCATTGGGAACTCACTGAATTCTCCTAGAAATTTTGATTCCATTCCTGATAATTTTTCTCCATCCCGAACAGTCCACTTATTACTACTGCGGCCTAAAGGGAACTAATCGAATTCACCAAGTTACTGAGATTCGGCTCACCAAATTTTGATAAATCTTTAAAAGTACACATATTACAAGAGCCTGTTCCTGGGAACTAACTGAATTCACAAAGAAACAGTGTTTCAGTTCGTTAAAACGATGCACTATCTTGAACAACAAGCTTATTACATGCGAATCCTATTGGGAACCTACTGAATTCACAATGATACTTAGATTCCGTTCCTTCAAATGTTGCTATATACGGAAAAGCACACTCATACAAGCATGTCCCATTGGGAACTCACTGAATTCGCCAAGAAATTTTGATTCCATTCGTGCAAATTTTTCTATATCCCGAACACTCGACTTATTACTACTGCGGCCTATTGGGAACTAACCGAATTCACCAATTTACTGAGATTCGGCTCACCAAATTTTGATAAATCTTTAAAAGTACACATATCACAAGAGCCTGCTACTGGGTACTCACTGAATTCACAAAGAAACAGTGTTTCAGTTCGTTAAAACGTAGGTCTATCTTGAACAACATGCTTATTACATGCGAATCTTATTGGGAACCTTCTGAATTCACCATGATACTTAGATTCCGTTCCTTAAAATGTTGCTATATATTGAAAAGCAAACTCAGAAAAGCATGTCCCATTTGGAACTCACTGAATTCTCCTAGAAATTTTGATTCCATTCGTGATAATTTTTCTATATCCCGAACAGTCCACTTATTACTACTGCGACCTATTGGGAACTAAACGAATTCACCAGGTTACTGAGATTAGGCTCAGGAAATTTTGATAAATCTTTAAAAGGAAACATATCACAAGAGCCTGCTACTGTGAATTAATTGAATTCACAAAGAAACAGGGTTTCAGTTCGTTTAAACGTTGCTCTATCTAGATTAACAAGCTTATTACATGCGAATCCTATTGGGGACCTACTGAATTCACCGTGATACTTAGATTCCGTTCTTTAAAATGTTGCTATATATTGAAATGCACACACATACAAGCATGTCCCATTGGGAACTCTCTGAAATCGTCTTGAAATTTTGACTCCATTCATAAAATTTTTCTATATCCGGAACAAACCACTTATTACTTCTGTGGCCTATTTGGAACTAACCGAATTCAACAAGTTACTGAGATTCGGAACCGCAATTTTGATAAATCTTTAAAATAACACATATTAAAAGAGCCTGCTACTGGGAACTAACTGAATTCACAAAGAAACAGGGTTTTAGTTCGTTAAAACGTTGCTCTACCTTGAATAACAAGCTTATTACATGCGAATCCTACTGGGAACCTAGTGAATTCACCATGATACTTAGATTCCGTTCCTTAAAACGTTGCTATATATTGAAAAGCACACTCATACAAGCATGTCCCATTGGGACCTGACTGAATTCGCCAAGAAATTTTGATTCCCTTCGTAAAAATTTTTCTATATCCCGAACAGTCCACTTATTACTACTGCGGCCTATTTGGAACTAACCGAATTCACCATGTTACTGAGATTCTGCACACCAAATTTTGATAAATCTTTAAAAGTGCTCATATTACAAGGGCCTGCTACTAGGAACTAACTGAATTCACAAAGAAACAGTGTTTCAGCTCGTTAAAACGTTGCTCTATCTTGAACAAATTGCTTATTACATGCGAATCCTATTGGGAACCTACTGAATTCACCTTGATCCTTAGATTCCGTTCCTTAAAATATTGCTATATATTGAAATGCACACTCATACAAGCACATCATATTGGGAACTCACTGAATTCGCCTAGAAATTTTGATTCCATTCGTAAAAATTTTTCTATATCCCGAACCGTCCACTTATTACTACTGCAGCCTATTGGGAACTAACCGAATTCACCAAGTTAATGAGATTCGGCTCACCAAATTTTGATAAATCTTTAAAAGTACACATATTACAAGAGCCTGCTACTGGGAACTCACTGAATTCACAAAGAAACGTTGTTTCAGTTCGTTAAAACGTTGGTCTATATTGAACAACATGCTTATGACATGCGAATCCTATTGGGAACCTACTGAATTCACCATGATACTTAGATTCCGTTCCTTAAAATATTGCTATATTTTGGAATGCACACTCATACAAGCACATCCTATTGGGAAATCAATATATTCGCCTAGAAATTTTGATTCCATTTGTGATAATTATTCTATATTTTCCCGAAAAGTCCACTAATTACTACTGCAGCCTATTGGGAACTAACCGAATTCACCAAGTTACTCAGATTCGGCTCAACAAATTTTTATAAATCTTTAAAAGTACACATATTACAAGAGCCTGCTACTAGCAACTAAATGAATTCACAAAGAAACAGTGTTTCAGTTCGTTAAAACGTTGCTCTATCTTGAATAACAAGCTTATTACATGCGAATCCTATTGGGAACCTACAGAATTCACCATGAAACTTAGATTCCGTTTCTTAAAATGTTGCTATATACGGAAAAGCACACTCATACAAGCATGTCCCATTGGGAACTCACTGAATTCACCTAGAAATTTTGATTCCATTCGTTAAAATATTTCTATACCTCGAACACTCCACATATTACGACTGTGGCCTATTTGGAACTAACCGAATTCACCATGTTACTCAGATTCGGCTCACCAAATTTTGATAAATCTTTAAAAATACACATATTACATGAGCCTGCTACTAACAACTAACTGAATTCACAAAGAAACAGTGTCAGTTCGTTAAAACGTTGCTCTATCTTAAACAACATGCTTATTACATGCGGATAATATTGGGAACCTACTGAATTCACCATGATATTTAGATTCATTCCTAAAATGATACTATATATTGAAGAGCACACTGATACAAGCATGTTCCATTGGGATCTGACGGAATTCGCCAAGAAATTTTGATTCCATTCGTAAAAATTTTTCTGTACGCCGAACAGTACATTTAATACTACTGCGGCCTTTTTGGAACTAACAGAATTCACCATGTTACTGAGATTCTGCTCACCAAATTTT
Source organism: Rattus norvegicus (assembly GCF_021556685.1). Lineage (NCBI taxonomy): Eukaryota > Metazoa > Chordata > Mammalia > Rodentia > Muridae > Rattus > Rattus norvegicus. The sequence goes on along the minus strand of NC_141540.1, from coordinate 1,113,640 downwards.
GATAAATCTTTATAAGTACACATATTACAAGAGCCTGCTACTAACAACTAACTGAATTCACAAAGAAACAGTGTCAGTTCGTTAAAACGTTGCTCTATCTTAAACAACATGCTTATTACATGCGAATCCTATTGGGAACCTACTGAATTCACCATGATACTTACATTCCGTTCCTTAAAATGTTGCTATATATTGAAAAGCACACTCATACAAGCATATCCCATTGGGAACTCACTGAATTCGCCAAGAAATTTTGATTCCATTCGTGAAAATTTTTCTATAATCCGACCTGTCCAATTATTACTACTGCCCCATATTGGAACTAATCGAATTCACCAAGCTACTGTGATTTGGCTAAACAAATTTTGATAAATCTTTATACGTACACATATTACAAGAGCCTGCTACTAGCAACTAACTGAATTCACAAAGAAACAGTGTTTCAGTTCGTTAAAACGTTGCTCTATCTTGAATAACAAGCTTATTACATGCGAATACTATTGGGAACCTACTGAATTCACCATGATACTTAGATTCCGTTCCTTAAAATGTTGCTATATATTGAAAAGCACACTCATACAAGCATGTCCCATTGGGAACTCACTGAATTCTCCTAGTAATTTTGATTCCATTCGTGATAATTTTTCCATATCCCGAACTGTCCACTTATTACTACTACAGCCTATTGGGAACTAATCGAATTCACAAAGTTACTGAGTTTCGGCTCACCAAATTTTGATAAATCTTTAAAAGTACACATATTACAAGAGCCTGCTACTGTGAACTAACTGAATTCACAAAGAAACAGTGTTTCAGTTCGTTAAAACGATGCTCTATCTTGAATAATAAGCTTATTACATGCGAATCCTATTGGGGACCTACTGAATTCACCGTGATACTTAGATTCCGTTCTTTAAAATGTTTCTATATATTTAAATGCACACTCATACAAGCATGTCCCATTGGGAACTCTCTGAAATCATCTAGAAATTTTGACTCCATTCGTGAAAATTTTTCTATATCCGGAACAATCCACTTATTTCTTCTGTGGCCTATTGGGAACTAACCGAATTCAAAAAGTTACTGAGATTCGGCACACCAAATTTTGATAAATCTTTGAAAGTACAGATATTACAAGAGCCTGCTACTGGGAGCTCACTGAATTCACAAAGAAACAGGGTTTCAGTTATTTAAAACGTTGCCCTATCTTGAATAACAAGCTTATTACATGCGAATCCTATTGTGAACCTAGTGAATTCACCATGATACTTAGATTCCATGCCTTAAAATGTTGCTATATATTGAAAAGTACACTCATACAAGCATGTCCCATTGGGAACTGACTGAATTCGCCAAGAAATTTTGATTCCATTCGTGAAAATTTTTCTATACCCCGAACAGTCCACTTAATACTACTGCGGCCTATTTGGAACTAACCGAATTCACCATGTTAATGAGATTCTGCTCACCAAATTTTGATAAATCTTTAAAAGTACACATATTACCAGAGCCTGCTACTGGGAACTCACTGAATTCACAAATAAACAGTGTTTCAGTTCGCTAAAACGTGGCTCTATCTTGAACAACATGCTTATTACATACGAATCCTATTGGGAAACTAGTGAATTCAACATGATACTTAGATTCCGTTCCTTAATATGTTGCTGTATATTGAAAAGTACACTCATACAAGCATGTCCCATTCGGAACTGACTGAAATCGACAAGAAATTTTGATTCCACTCGTAAAATTTTTTCTATACCCCGAACAGTCCAATTATTAATATTGCGGCCTATTTGGAACTAACCGAATTTACCATGTTACTGAGATTCTGTCCACCAAATTTAGAGAAATCTTTAAAAGTACTCATATTACAAGGGCCTGCTACTAGGAACTAACTGAATTCACAAAGAAACAGTGTTTCAGTGCGTTAAAACGTAGCACTATCTTGAACAACACGCTTATTACATGAGAATCCTATTGGGAACCTACTGAATTCACCATGATACTTAGATTCCGTTCCTTAAAATATTGCTATATATTGAAATGCACACTCATACAAGCACATCATATTGGGAACTCACAGAATTTGCCTAGAAATTTTGATTCCATTCGTGAAAATTTTCTATACCAAGAACAGTCCACTTATTACGACTATGGCCTATTTGGAACTAACCGAATTCACCATGTTACTCAGATTCGGCTCACCAAATTTTGATAAATCTTTAAAAATACACATATTACAAGAGCCTGCTACTAACAACTAACTGAATTCACAAAGAAACAGTGTTTCAGTTCGTTAAAACTTTGCTCTATCTTGAACTACAGGCTTATTACATGCGGATACTATTGGGAACCTACTGAATTCACCATGATACTTAGATTCAGTTTCTAAAATGTTGCTATATATTGAAAAGCACACTCATACAATCATGTCCCTTTGGGAACCTACTGAATTCGCCTAGAAATTTTGATTCCATTCGTGAAAATTTTTCTATATCCCAAACAGTCCACTTATTACTACTGCGGCCTATTGGGAACTAACCGAATTCACCAAGTTACTGAGATTCTGCTCGGCAAATTTTGATAAATCTTTAAAAGTACACATATTACAAGAGCCTGCTACTGGTAACTCACTGAATTCACAAAGAAACAGTGTTTCAGTTCGTTAAAACGTTGCTCTATCTTGAATAACAAGCTTATTACATGTGAATCCTATTGGGAACATATTGTATTCAACGTGATAGTTAGATTCCGTTCCTTCAAATGTTGCTATATACGGAAAAGCACACTCATACAAGCATATCCCATTGGGAACTCACTGAATCCGCCTAGACATTTTGATTCCATTCGTGCTAATTTTTCGATATCCCGAACAGTCCACATATTACTTTTGCGGAGTATTGGGAACTAACCGAATTCACCAAGTTACTGAGATTCGATTCACCAAATTTTGATAAATCTTTAAACTACACATATTACAAGACCCTGCTACTGGGAACTCACTGTATTCACAAAGAAACAGTGTTTCAGTTCGTTAAAACGTTGCTCTATCTTGAACAACATGCTTATTACATGCGATTCCTATTGGGAACGACCGAATTCACCATGATACTTAGATTCCGTTCCTTAAAATATTGCTGTATATTGAAATGCACACTCATACAAGCACATCATATTGGGATCTCACTGAATTCGCCTAGAAATTTTGATTCCATTCGTGAAAATTTTTCTATATCCCGAACAGGCCACTTATTACTACTGCGGCCTATTGGGAACTAACCGAATTCACTACGTTACTGAGATTCGGCTGACCAAATTTTGATAAATCTTTAAAAGTACACATTACAAGAGCCTGCTACTGGGAACTAACTGAATTCACAAAGAAAAAGTGTTTCAGTTCGTTAAGACGTTGCTCTATCTTGAATAACATGCTTATTACATGCTAATCCTATTGGAGATCTACTGAATTCACCGTGTTACTTAGATTCCGTTCCTTAAAATGTTGCTATATATTGAAAAGCAAACTCATACAAGCATGTCCCATGGGAACTCACTGAAGTTGCCTAGAAATTTTCGTTCCATTCGTGAAAATTTTTCTATATCGCGAACTGTCCATTTCTCACTACTACGGCCTATTGTGACCTAACCGAATTCACCAAGTAACTGAGATTCGGTTCAGGAAAATTTGATAAATCTTTAAAAGGACACATATCACAAGAGCCTGCTACTGGGAACTAACTGAATTCACAAAGAAATAGGGTTTCAGTTCGTTAAAACGTTGCTCTATCTCGAATAACAAGCTTATTACATGCGAATCCTTTTGGGAACCTACTGAATTCTCCATGATACTTAGTTTCCGTTTCTAAAAATGTTGCTATATATGGAAAAGCACACTCATACAAGCATGTCCCATTGGGAACTCACTGAATTCGCCTACAAATTTTGATTCCATTCGTTAAAATTTTCTATACCCCGAACAGTCCACTTATTACGACTGCAGCCTATTTGGAACTAACTGAATTCACCATGTTTCTCAGATTCGGCTCACCAAATTTTGATAACTCTTTAAAAATACACATATTACAAGAGCATGCTACTAACAACTAACTGAATTCACAAGGAAACAGTGTTTCAGTTCGTTAAAACGTTGCTCTATCTTGAACAACAAGCTTATTACATACGAATCCTATTGGGTACCTACTGAATTCACCATGATACTTAGATTCCATTCCTTAAAATGTTGCTATATATTGAAAAGCACACTCATACAATCATGTCCCTTTGGGAACCTACTGAATTCGCCTAGAAATTTTGATTCCATTCGTGAAAATTTTTCTATATCCCAAACAGTCCACTTATTACTACTGCGGCCTATTGGGAACTAACCGAATTCACCAAGTTACTGAGATTCTGCTCGGCAAATTTTGATAAATCTTTAAAAGTACACATATTACAAGAGCCTGCTACTGGTAACTCACTGAATTCACAAAGAAACAGTGTTTCAGTTCGTTAAAACGTTGCTCTATCTTGAATAACAAGCTTATTACATGTGAATCCTATTGGGAACATATTGTATTCAACGTGATAGTTAGATTCCGTTCCTTCAAATGTTGCTATATACGGAAAAGCACACTCATACAAGCATATCCCATTGGGAACTCACTGAATCCGCCTAGACATTTTGATTCCATTCGTGCTAATTTTTCGATATCCCGAACAGTCCACATATTACTTTTGCGGAGTATTGGGAACTAACCGAATTCACCAAGTTACTGAGATTCGATTCACCAAATTTTGATAAATCTTTAAACTACACATATTACAAGACCCTGCTACTGGGAACTCACTGAATTCACAAAGAAACAGTGTTTCAGTTCGTTAAAACGTTGCTCTATCTTGAACAACATGCTTATTACATGCGATTCCTATTGGGAACGACCGAATTCACCATGATACTTAGATTCCGTTCCTTAAAATATTGCTGTATATTGAAATGCACACTCATACAAGCACATCATATTGGGATCTCACTGAATTCGCCTAGAAATTTTGATTCCATTCGTGAAAATTTTTCTATATCCCGAACAGGCCACTTATTACTACTGCGGCCTATTGGGAACTAACCGAATTCACTACGTTACTGAGATTCGGCTGACCAAATTTTGATAAATCTTTAAAAGTACACATTACAAGAGCCTGCTACTGGGAACTAACTGAATTCACAAAGAAAAAGTGTTTCAGTTCGTTAAGACGTTGCTCTATCTTGAATAACATGCTTATTACATGCTAATCCTATTGGAGATCTACTGAATTCACCGTGTTACTTAGATTCCGTTCCTTAAAATGTTGCTATATATTGAAAAGCAAACTCATACAAGCATGTCCCATGGGAACTCACTGAAGTTGCCTAGAAATTTTCGTTCCATTCGTGAAAATTTTTCTATATCGCGAACTGTCCATTTCTCACTACTACGGCCTATTGTGACCTAACCGAATTCACCAAGTAACTGAGATTCGGTTCAGGAAAATTTGATAAATCTTTAAAAGGACACATATCACAAGAGCCTGCTACTGGGAACTAACTGAATTCACAAAGAAATAGGGTTTCAGTTCGTTAAAACGTTGCTCTATCTCGAATAACAAGCTTATTACATGCGAATCCTTTTGGGAACCTACTGAATTCTCCATGATACTTAGTTTCCGTTTCTAAAAATGTTGCTATATATGGAAAAGCACACTCATACAAGCATGTCCCATTGGGAACTCACTGAATTCGCCTACAAATTTTGATTCCATTCGTTAAAATTTTCTATACCCCGAACAGTCCACTTATTACGACTGCAGCCTATTTGGAACTAACTGAATTCACCATGTTTCTCAGATTCGGCTCACCAAATTTTGATAACTCTTTAAAAATACACATATTACAAGAGCATGCTACTAACAACTAACTGAATTCACAAGGAAACAGTGTTTCAGTTCGTTAAAACGTTGCTCTATCTTGAACAACAAGCTTATTACATACGAATCCTATTGGGTACCTACTGAATTCACCATGATACTTAGATTCCATTCCTTAAAATGTTGCTATATATTGAAAAGCACACTCATACAATCATGTCCCTTTGGGAACCTACTGAATTCGCCTAGAAATTTTGATTCCATTCGTGAAAATTTTTCTATATCCCAAACAGTCCACTTATTACTACTGCGGCCTATTGGGAACTAACCGAATTCACCAAGTTACTGAGATTCTGCTCGGCAAATTTTGATAAATCTTTAAAAGTACACATATTACAAGAGCCTGCTACTGGTAACTCACTGAATTCACAAAGAAACAGTGTTTCAGTTCGTTAAAACGTTGCTCTATCTTGAATAACAAGCTTATTACATGTGAATCCTATTGGGAACATATTGTATTCAACGTGATAGTTAGATTCCGTTCCTTCAAATGTTGCTATATACGGAAAAGCACACTCATACAAGCATATCCCATTGGGAACTCACTGAATCCGCCTAGACATTTTGATTCCATTCGTGCTAATTTTTCGATATCCCGAACAGTCCACATATTACTTTTGCGGAGTATTGGGAACTAACCGAATTCACCAAGTTACTGAGATTCGATTCACCAAATTTTGATAAATCTTTAAACTACACATATTACAAGACCCTGCTACTGGGAACTCACTGAATTCACAAAGAAACAGTGTTTCAGTTCGTTAAAACGTTGCTCTATCTTGAACAACATGCTTATTACATGCGATTCCTATTGGGAACGACCGAATTCACCATGATACTTAGATTCCGTTCCTTAAAATATTGCTGTATATTGAAATGCACACTCATACAAGCACATCATATTGGGATCTCACTGAATTCGCCTAGAAATTTTGATTCCATTCGTGAAAATTTTTCTATATCCCGAACAGGCCACTTATTACTACTGCGGCCTATTGGGAACTAACCGAATTCACTACGTTACTGAGATTCGGCTGACCAAATTTTGATAAATCTTTAAAAGTACACATTACAAGAGCCTGCTACTGGGAACTAACTGAATTCACAAAGAAAAAGTGTTTCAGTTCGTTAAGACGTTGCTCTATCTTGAATAACATGCTTATTACATGCTAATCCTATTGGAGATCTACTGAATTCACCGTGTTACTTAGATTCCGTTCCTTAAAATGTTGCTATATATTGAAAAGCAAACTCATACAAGCATGTCCCATGGGAACTCACTGAAGTTGCCTAGAAATTTTCGTTCCATTCGTGAAAATTTTTCTATATCGCGAACTGTCCATTTCTCACTACTACGGCCTATTGTGACCTAACCGAATTCACCAAGTAACTGAGATTCGGTTCAGGAAAATTTGATAAATCTTTAAAAGGACACATATCACAAGAGCCTGCTACTGGGAACTAACTGAATTCACAAAGAAATAGGGTTTCAGTTCGTTAAAACGTTGCTCTATCTCGAATAACAAGCTTATTACATGCGAATCCTTTTGGGAACCTACTGAATTCTCCATGATACTTAGTTTCCGTTTCTAAAAATGTTGCTATATATGGAAAAGCACACTCATACAAGCATGTCCCATTGGGAACTCACTGAATTCGCCTACAAATTTTGATTCCATTCGTTAAAATTTTCTATACCCCGAACAGTCCACTTATTACGACTGCAGCCTATTTGGAACTAACTGAATTCACCATGTTTCTCAGATTCGGCTCACCAAATTTTGATAACTCTTTAAAAATACACATATTACAAGAGCATGCTACTAACAACTAACTGAATTCACAAGGAAACAGTGTTTCAGTTCGTTAAAACGTTGCTCTATCTTGAACAACAAGCTTATTACATACGAATCCTATTGGGTACCTACTGAATTCACCATGATACTTAGATTCCATTCCTTAAAATGTTGCTATATATTGAAAAGCACACTCATACAATCATGTCCCTTTGGGAACCTACTGAATTCGCCTAGAAATTTTGATTCCATTCGTGAAATTTTTTCTATATCCAGAACAGTCCACTTATTACTACTGCGGCCTATTGGGAACTAACCGAATTCACCATGTTACTGAGATTCTGCTCACCAAATTTTGATAAATCTTTAAAAGTACTCATATGACAAGGGCCTGATACTAGGAACTAACTGAATTGACAAAGAAACAGTGTTTCAGTTCATTAAAACGTTGCTCTATCTTGAATAACAAGCTTATTACATGCGAATCCTATTGGGAACTTACTGAATTCACCATGATACTTAGATTCCGTTCCTTCAAATGTTACTATATACGGAAAACCACACTCATACAAGCATGTCCCATTGGGAACTCACTGAATTCGCCTAGAAATTTTGATTCCATTCGTACAAATTTTTCTATATCCCGAACAGTCCACTTATTACTACTGCGGCCTATTGGGAACTAACCGAATTCACAAGTTACTGAGATTCGGCTCATCAAATTTTGATAAATCTTTAAAAGTACACATATTACCAGAACCTGCTACTGGGATCTCACTGAATTCACAACGAAACATGGTTTCAGTTCGTTAAAACTTTGCTCTATCTTGAACAACATGCTTATTACATGCGAATCCTATTGGGAACCTACTGAATTCACCATGATACTTAGAATCCGTTCCTTAAAATATTGCTATACATTGAAATGCACACTCATACAAGCACATCATATTGGGAACTCACTGAATTCACCTAGAAATTTTGATTCCATTCGTGATAATTTTTCTATATCCCGAACAGTCCACTTATTACTGCTGCGACCTATTGGGAACCTACAGAATTCACCAAGTTACTGAGATACGGCTTACTAAATTTTGGTAAATCATTAAAAGTACATATATTACAAGAGCCTGCTACTGGGATCTCACTGAATTTACAAAGAGACGGTGTTTCAGTTGATCAAAACGTGGCTCTATCTTGAACAACATGCTTATTACATGCGAATCCTATTGGGAACCTACTGAATTCACCATGATACTTAGATTCCGTTCCTTCAAATGCTGCTATATACGGAAAAGCACACTCATACAAGCATGTCCCATTGGGAACTCACTGAATTCGCCTATAAGTTTTGATTCCATTCGTGAAAATTTTTCTATATCCCGAAGAGTCCACTTATTACTACTGCGGCCTATTTGGAACTAACCGAATTCACAAAGTTACTGAGATTCCGCTCACCAAATTTTGATAAATCTTAAAAGTACACATATTACAAGAGCCTGCTACTGCGAACTCACTGAATTCACAAAGGAAGAGTGTTTCAGTTGGTTAAAACGTTGCTCTATCTTGAACAACATGCTTATTACATGCGAATCCTATTGGGAACCTATTGAATTCACCATGATACTTAGATTCTGTTCCTTAAAATATTGCTATATATTGAAATGCACACTCATAAAGGAACATCATATTGGAAACTCACTGAATTTGCCTAGAAATTTTGATTCCATTCGTGAAATTTTTTCTATATCCAGAACAGTCCACTTATTACTACTGCGGCCTAATGGGAACTAACAGAATTCCCCAAGTTACTTTGATTCGGCTGACCATATTTTGATAAATCTTTAAAAGCACACAGATTACAAGAGCCTGCTACTGGGAACTCACTGAATTCAGAAAGAAACGGTGTTTCAGTTCGTTAAAACGTTGCTCTATCTTGAACAACATGCTTATTACATGCGAGTCCTATTGGGAACCTACTGAATTACATGATACTTAGATTCCGTTCCTTCAAATGTTGCTATATATTGAAAAGCACACTCATACAAGCATGTCCCATTGGGAACTCCCTGAATTCGCCTAGAAATTTTGATTCCATTCCTGAAAATTTTTCAATATCCCGAATAGTCCACTTATTACATCTGTGGCCTATTGGGAACTAACCGAATTCAACAAGTTACTGAGATTCGGCTCACCAAAATTTGATAAATCTTAAAAGTACACATATTACAAGAGCCTGCTACTGCGAACTCACTGAATTCACAAAGAAACAGTGTTTCAGTTCTTTAAAACCTTTCTCTATCTTGAACAACAAGCTTATAACATGCGAATCCTATTGGGAACCTACTGAATTCACCATGATACTTAGATTCTGTTCCTAAAATGTTGCTATATATTGAAAAGCTCACTCATACAATCATGTCCCATTGGGAACTCACTGAATTCGCATAGAAATTTTGATTCCATTCGTGAAAATTTTTCTATATCCCGAACACTCCACTTATTAATACTGAGGCCTATTGGGAAATAACCGAATTCACAAATTTACTGAGATTCGCCTCACCAAAATTTGATAAATCTTTAAAAGTACACATAACACAAGAGCCTGGTACTGGGAACTCACTGAATTCACAAAGAAACAGTGTTTCAGTTCGGTAATACGTTGCTCTATCTTGAACAACATGCTTATTACATGCGAATCCTATGGGAACCTACAGAATTCACCATGATACTTAGATTCTGTTCCTAAAATGTTGCTATTTATTGAAAAGCTCCCTCATACAATTATGTCCCATTGGGATCTTACTGAATTCACCTAGAAATTTTGATTCCATTCGTGAAAATTTTTCGATATCCCGAACACTCAACTTATTACGAGTGCGGACTTTTAGGAACTAACCGAATTCAAAAATTTACTGAGATTCGGCTGACCAAATTATGATAAATCTTTAAAGGTACACATATTACAAGAGCCTGTTACTGGGAACTAACTGAATTCACAAAGAAACGGTGTTTCAGTTCGATAAAACGTTGCTCTCTCTTGAACAACATGCTTATTACATGCGAATCCTATTGGGAACTTACTGAATTCACCATGATACTAGATTCCGTTCTTTAAAATGTTGGTATATATTGAAATGCACACTCATAGAAGCATGTTCATTGGGAACTGTCTGAAATGGTCTAGAAATTTTGACTCCATTCGTGAAAATTTTTCTATATCCGGAACAGACAACTTATTAATTCTGTGGCCTATTGGGACCTAACCGAATTGAACAAGTTACTGAGAATCGGCTCACCAAATTTTGATAAATCTTTAAAAGTACACGTATACAAGAGCCTGCTACTGGGAACTAGCTGAATTCACAAAGAAACAGGGTTTCAGTTCATTAAAACGTTGCTCTACCTTGAATAACAAGCTTATTACATGCGAATCCTATTGGGAACCTACTGAGTTCACGATGATAATTAGAATCCGTTCCTTAAAATGTTGCTATATATTGAAAAGCACACTCATACAAGCATGTCCCATTGGGAACTCACTGATTCGCCTAGAAATTTTGATTCCATTCTTGAATATTTTTCTATATCCCGAACAGTCCAATTACTACTACTGCGGCCTATTTGGAACTAACCGAATTCACCATGTTACTGAGATTCTGCTCACCAAATTTGATAAATCTTTAAAAGTACACATATTACAAGAGCCTGCTACTGGGAACTCACTGAATTCACAAAGAAACAGTGTTTCAGTTCGCTAAAACGTTGCTCTATCTTGAACAACATGCTTATTACATGTGAATCCTATTGGGAACCTACTGAATTCACCATGATACTTAGATTCCGTTCCTTAAAATATTGCTATATATTGTAATGCACACTCATACAAGCACATCCTATTGGGAACTCACTGAATTCGCCTAGAAATTTTGATTCTATTTGGGATAATTTTTCTATATCCCGAACAGTCCACTAATTACTACTGCGGCCTACTGGGAACTAACCGAATTCACCAATTTACTGAGATTCGGCTCACCAAATTTTGATAAATCTTTAAAAGTAGACGTATCACAAGAGCCTGCTACTGGGAACTCACTGAATTCACAAAGAAACAGTGTTTCAGTTCGTTAAAACCTTGCTCTAACTTGAACAACAACCTTATTACATGCGAATCCTATTGGGAACCTACTGAATTCACCATGATACTTAGATTCTGTTCCTAAAATGTTGCTATATATTGAAAAGCTCGCTCATACAATCATGTCCCATTGGGAACTCACTGATTCGCCTAGACATTTTGATTCCATTCTTGAATATTTTTCTATATCCCGAACAGTCCACTTGTTACTACTACGGCCTATTGGGAACTAATCGAATTCACCAAGTTACTGAGATTCGGCTCACCAAATTTTGATAAATCTTTAAAAGTACACATATTACAAGAGTCTATTACTGGGAACTACCTGAATTCACAAAGAAACAGTGTTTCAGTTCGTTAAAACGATGCACTATCTTCAATAACAAACTTATTACATGCGAATCCTATCGGGGACCAACTGAATTCATCGTGATACTTAGATTCCATTCTTTAAAATGTTGCTATATATTGAAATGCACACTCATACAAGCACATCATATTGGGAACTCACTGAATTTGCCTAGAAATTTTGATTCCATTCGTCAAAATTTTTCTATATCCCGAACAGTCCACTTATTACTACTGCGGCCTATTGGGAACTAACCGAATTAACCAAGTTACTGAGATTCGGCTCACCAAATTTTGATAAATCTCTAAAAGTACACATATTACAAGAGCCTGCTACTAGCAACTAACTGAATTCACAAAGAAACAGTGTTTCAGTTCGTTAAAACGTTGCTCTATCTTGAACAACAAGCTTATTACATGCGAATCCTATTGGGAACCACCTGAATTCACCATGATACTCAGATTCCGCTCCTTCAAATGTTGCTATATATTGAAAAGCACACTCATACAAGCATGTCCCATTGGGAACTCACTGAATTCTCCTCAAATTTTGATTCCATTCCTGATAATTTTTCTCCATCCCGAACAGTCCACTTATTACTACTGCGGCCTAATGGGAACTAATCGAATTCACCAAGTTACTGAGATTCAGCTCACCAAATTTTGATAAATTTTTAAAAGTACACATATTACAAGAGCCTGTTCCTGGGAACTAACTGAATTCACAAAGAAACAGTGTTTCAGTTAGTTAAAACGATGCTCTATCTTGAATAACAAGCTTATTACATGCGAATCCTTTTGGGGACCTACTGATTTGACCGTGATACTTAGATACCGTTCTTTAAAATGTTGCTCTATATTGAAAAGCAAATTCATACAAGCATGTCCCATTGGGAACTCACTGAATTCTCCTAGAAATTTTAATTCCATCCGGGATCATTTTTCTATATCCCGAACACTCGACTTATTACTACTGCGGCCTATTGGGAACTAATCGAATTCACCAAGTTACTGAGATTCGGATCACCAAATTTTGATAAATCTTTAAAAGTACACATATTACAAGAGCCTGTTACTGGGAACTAACTGAATTCACAAAGAAACAGTGTTTCAGTTCGTTAAAATGATGCTCTATCTTGAATAACAAGCTTATTACATGCGAATCCTATTGGGAATCTACTGAATTCACAATGATACTTAGATTCCGTTCCTTCAAATGTTGCTATATATTGAAAAGTACACTCATACAAGCATGTCCCATTGGGAACTGTCTGAATTCGCCACGAAATTTTGATTCCACTCCCAAAAATTTTTCTATACCCGGAACAGTCCAATTATTAATACTGCGGCCTACTTGGAACTAAACGAATTCACAATTTTTTTTTTCTTTTTCTATGTTTTCGGAGCTGGGGACCGAACCCAGGGCCTTGCGCTTCGTAGGCAAGAGCTCTACCACTGAGCCAAATCCCCAAGCCCTCCGAATTCACCATGTTTCTGAGATTCTGCTCACCAAATTTTGGTAAATCTTTAAAAGTACTCATATTACAAGGGCCTGCTACTAGGAACTAATTGAATTCACAAAGAAACAGTTTTTCAGTTCGTTAAAAATTTGTTCTATCTTGAATAACAAGCTTATTACATGCGAATCCTATTGGGAACCTATTGAGATCACCATGATACTTACATTCCGTCCTTAAAATGTTGATATATATTGAAAAGCACACTCATACAAGCATGTCCCATTGGAAACTTAGAGAATTCGCCTAGAAATTTTGATTCCATTCGTGAAAATTTTTCTATATCCCGAACTGTCCACTTATTACTACTGCCCCCTATTGGAAGAAATCGAATTCACCATGTTACTCAGATTCAGCTCAGCAAATTTTGAAAAATCTTTAAAAGTACACATATTACAAGAGCCTGTTACTAGCAACTAACTGAATTCACAAAGAAACAGTGTTTCTGTTCGTTAAAACGTTTCTCTATCTTGAATAACAAGCTTAATACATGCGAAACCTATTGGGAACCTACTGAATTCACCATGATACTTAGATTCTGTTCCTAAAATGTTGCTATATATTGAAAAGCTCACTCATACAATAATGTCCCATTGGGAACTCACTGCATTCGCCTAGAAATTTTGATTCCATCGTGTAAATTTTTCTATATCCCGAACAGTCCACTTATTACTACTGCGGCCTATTGGGAACTAACCGAATTCACAAATTTACTGAGATTCGGCTCACCAAATTTTGATAAATCTTTAAAAGTACACATATCACAAATGCCTGCTACTGGGAAATCACTGAATTCACGAAGAAACAGTGTTTCAGTTCGTTAAAACGTTGCTCTATCTTGAACAACATGCTTATTACATGCGAATCCTATTGGGAACCTACTGAATTCACCATGATCCTTAGATTCCGTTCCTTAAAATATTGCTATATATTGAAATGCACACTCATACAAGCACATCATATTGGGAACTCACTGAATTCGCCTAGAAATTTTGATTCCATTCGTAAAAATTTTTCTATATCCCGAACAGTCCACTTTTTACTACTGCAGCCTATTGGGAACTAAACGAATTCAACATGTTACTGAGATTCGGCTCAACAAATTTTGATAAATCTTTAAAAGCACATATTACAGGAGCCAGCTACTGCAACTCAATGAATTCACAAAGAAACGGTGTTTCAGTTCGTTAAAACCTTACTCTATCTTGAACAACAAGCTTATTACATGCGAATCCTATTGGGAACCTACTGAATTCACAATGATACTTAGATTCCGTTCCTTCAAATGTTGCTATATACGGAAAAGCACACTCATACAAGCATGTCCCATTGGGAACTCACTGAATTCGCCAAGAAATTTTGATTCCATTCGTGCAAATTTTTCTATATCCCGAACACTCGACTTATTACTACTGCGGCCTATTGGGAACTAACCGAATTCACCAATTTACTGAGATTCGGCTCACCAAATTTTGATAAATCTTTAAAAGTACACATATCACAAGAGCCTGCTTCTGGGAACTCACTGAATTCACAAAGAAACAGTGTTTCAGTTCGTTAAAACGTTGCTCTATCTTGAATAACATGCTTATTACATGTGAATCCTATTGGGAACATATTGTATTCAACGTGATAGTTAGATTCCGTTCCTTCAAATGTTGCTATATACGGAAAAGCACACTCATACAAGCATATCCCATTGGGAACTCACTGAATCCGCCTAGACATTTTGATTCCATTCGTGCTAATTTTTCGATATCCCGAACAGTCCACATATTACTTTTGCGGAGTATTGGGAACTAACCGAATTCACCAAGTTACTGAGATTCGATTCACCAAATTTTGATAAATCTTTAAACTACACATATTACAAGACCCTGCTACTGGGAACTCACTGAATTCACAAAGAAACAGTGTTTCAGTTCGTTAAAACGTTGCTCTATCTTGAACAACATGCTTATTACATGCGATTCCTATTGGGAACGACCGAATTCACCATGATACTTAGATTCTGTTCCTTAAAATATTGCTGTATATTGAAATGCACACTCATACAAGCACATCATATTGGGATCTCACTGAATTCGCCTAGAAATTTTGATTCCATTCGTGAAAATTTTTCTATATCCCGAACAGGCCACTTATTACTACTGCGGCCTATTGGGAACTAACCGAATTCACTACGTTACTGAGATTCGGCTGACCAAATTTTGATAAATCTTTAAAAGTACACATTACAAGAGCCTGCTACTGGGAACTAACTGAATTCACAAAGAAAAAGTGTTTCAGTTCGTTAAGACGTTGCTCTATCTTGAATAACATGCTTATTACATGCTAATCCTATTGGAGATCTACTGAATTCACCGTGTTACTTAGATTCCGTTCCTTAAAATGTTGCTATATATTGAAAAGCAAACTCATACAAGCATGTCCCATGGGAACTCACTGAAGTTGCCTAGAAATTTTCGTTCCATTCGTGAAAATTTTTCTATATCGCGAACTGTCCATTTCTCACTACTGCGGCCTATTGTGACCTAACCGAATTCACCAAGTAACTGAGATTCGGTTCAGGAAAATTTGATAAATCTTTAAAAGGACACATATCACAAGAGCCTGCTACTGGGAACTAACTGAATTCACAAAGAAATAGGGTTTCAGTTCGTTAAAACGTTGCTCTATCTCGAATAACAAGCTTATTACATGCGAATCCTTTTGGGAACCTACTGAATTCTCCATGATACTTAGTTTCCGTTTCTAAAAATGTTGCTATATATGGAAAAGCACACTCATACAAGCATGTCCCATTGGGAACTCACTGAATTCGCCTAGAAATTTTGATTCCATTCGTTAAAATTTTCTATACCCCGAACAGTCCACTTATTACGACTGCAGCCTATTTGGAACTAACCGAATTCACCATGTTTCTCAGATTCGGCTCACCAAATTTTGATAACTCTTTAAAAATACACATATTACAAGAGCATGCTACTAACAACTAACTGAATTCACAAGGAAACAGTGTTTCAGTTCGTGAAAACGTTGCTCTATCTTGAACAACAAGCTTATTACATACGAATCCTATTGGGTACCTACTGAATTCACCATGATACTTAGATTCCATTCCTTAAAATGTTGCTATATATTGAAAAGCACACTCATACAAGCATGTCCCATTGGGAACTCACTGAATTCTCCTAGAAATTTTGATTCCATTCGTGAAATTTTTTCTATATCCAGAACAGTCCACTTATTACTACTGCGGCCTATTGGGAACTAACCGAATTCACCATGTTACTGAGATTCTGCTCACCAAATTTTGATAAATCTTTAAAAGTACTCATATTACAAGGGCCTGATACTAGGAACTAACTGAATTCACAAAGAATCAGTGTTTCAGTTCGTTAAAACGTTGCTCTATCTTGAATAACAAGCTTATTACATGCGAATCCTATTGGGAACTTACTGAATTCACCATGATACTTAGATTCCGTTCCTTCAAATGTTACTATATACGGAAAACCACACTCATACAAGCATGTCCCATTGGGAACTCACTGAATTCGCCTAGAAATTTTGATTCCATTCGTACAAATTTTTCTATATCCCGAACAGTCCACTTATTACTACTGCGGCCTATTGGGAACTAACCGAATTCACAAGTTACTGAGATTCGGCTCACCAAATTTTGATAAATCTTTAAAAGTACACATATTACAAGAACCTGCTACTGGGATCTCACTGAATTCACAAAGAAACATGGTTTCAGTTCGTTAAAACTTTGCTCTATCTTGAACAACATGCTTATTACATGCGAATCCTATTGGGAACCTACTGAATTCACCATGATACTTAGAATCCGTTCCTTAAAATATTGCTATATATTGAAATGCACACTCATACAAGCACATCATATTGGGAACTCACTGAATTCACCTAGAAATTTTGATTCCATTCGTGATAATTTTTCTATATCCCGAACAGTCCACTTATTACTGCTGCGACCTATTGGGAACCTACGGAATTCACCAAGTTACTGAGATACGGCTTACTAAATTTTGGTAAATCATTAAAAGTACATATATTACAAGAGCCTGCTACTGGGATCTCACTGAATTTACAAAGAGACGGTGTTTCAGTTGGTCAAAACGTGGCTCTATTTTGAACAACATGCTTATTACATGCGAATCCTATTGGGAACCTACTGAATTCACCATGATACTTAGATTCCGTTCCTTCAAATGCTGCTATATACGGAAAAGCACACTCATACAAGCATGTCCCATTGGGAACTCACTGAATTCGCCTATAAGTTTTGATTCCATTCGTGAAAATTTTTCTATATCCCGAAGAGTCCACTTATTACTACTGCGGCCTATTTGGAACTAACCGAATTCTCAAAGTTACTGAGATTCCGCTCACCAAACTTTGATAAATCTTAAAAGTACACATATTACAAGAGCCTCCTACTGCGAACTCACTGAATTCACAAAGGAAGAGTGTTTCAGTTGGTTAAAACGTTGCTCTATCTTGAACAACATGCTTATTACATGCGAATCCTATTGGGAACCTACTGAATTCACCATGATACTTAGATTCTGTTCCTTAAAATATTGCTATATATTGAAATGCACACTCATACAGGCACATCATATTGGAAACTCACTGAATTTGCCTAGAAATTTTGATTCCATTCGTGAAATTTTTTCTATATCCCGAACAGTCCACTTATTACTACTGCGGCCTAATGGGAACTAACAGAATTCCCCAAGTTACTTTGATTCGGCTGACCATATTTTGATAAATCTTTAAAAGCACACATATTACAAGAGCCTGCTACTGGGAACTCACTGAATTCAGAAAGAAACGGTGTTTCAGTTCGTTAAAACGTTGCTCTATCTTGAACAACATGCTTATTACATGCGAGTCCTATTGGGAACCTACTGAATTACATGATACTTAGATTCCGTTCCTTCAAATGTTGCTATATATTGAAAAGCACACTCATACAAGCATGTCCCATTGGGAACTCCCTGAATTCGCCTAGAAATTTTGATTCCATTCCTGGAAATTTTTCAATATCCCGAATAGTCCACTTATTACTTCTGTGGCCTATTGGGAACTAACCGAATTCACCAAGTTACTGAGATTCGGCTCACCAAAATTTGATAAATCTTAAAAGTACACATATTACAAGAGCCTGCTACTGCGAACTCACTGAATTCACAAAGAAACAGTGTTTCAGTTCTTTAAAACCTTGCTCTATCTTGAACAACAAGCTTATAACATGCGAATCCTATTGGGAACCTACTGAATTCACCATGATACTTAGATTCTGTTCCTAAAATGTTGCTATATATTGAAAAGCTCACTCATACAATCATGTCCCATTGGGAACTCACTGAAGTCGCATAGAAATTTTGATTCCATTCGTGAAAATTTTTCTATATCCCGAACACTCCACTTATTAATACTGCGGCCTATTGGGAAATAACCGAATTCACAAATTTACTGAGATTCGCCTCACCAAATTTTGATAAATCTTTAATAGTACACATAACACAAGAGCCTGGTACTGGGAACTCACTGAATTCACAAAGAAACAGTGTTTCAGTTCGGTAATACGTTGCTCTATCTTGAACAACATGCTTATTACATGCGAATCCTATGGGAACCTACAGAATTCACCATGATACTTAGATTCTGTTCCTAAAATGTTGCTATTTATTGAAAAGCTCCCTCATACAATTATGTCCCATTGGGATCTTACTGAATTCACCTAGAAATTTTGATTCCATTCGTGAAAATTTTTCGATATCCCGAACACTCCACTTATTACGAGTGCGGACTTTTGGGAACTAATCGAATTCAAAAATTTACTGAGATTCGGCTGACCAAATTATGATAAATCTTTAAAGGTACACATATTACAAGAGCCTGTTACTGGGAACTAACTGAATTCACAAAGAAACGGTGTTTCAGTTCGATAAAACGTTGCTCTCTCTTGAACAACATGCTTATTACATGCGAATCCTATTGGGAACTTACTGAATTCACCATGATACTAGATTCCGTTCTTTAAAATGTTGGTATATATTGAAATGCACACTCATAGAAGCATGTTCATTGGGAACTCTCTGAAATGGTCTAGAAATTTTGACTCCATTCGTGAAAATTTTTCTATATCCGGAACAGACCACTTATTAATTCTGTGGCCTATTGGGACCTAACCGAATTGAACAAGTTACTGAGATTCGGCTCACCAAATTTTGATAAATCTTTAAAAGTACATGTATACAAGAGCGTGCTACTGGGAACTAACTGAATTCACAAAGAAACAGGGTTTCAGTTCATTAAAACGTTGCTCTACCTTGAATAACAAGCTTATTACATGCGAATCCTATTGGGAACCTACTGAGTTCACGATGATAATTAGATTCCGTTCCTTAAAATGTTGCTATATATTGAAAAGCACACTCATACAAGCATGTCCCATTGGGAACTCACTGATTCGCCTAGACATTTTGATTCCATTCTTGAATATTTTTCTATATCCCGAACAGTCCAATTATTACTACTGCGGCCTATTTGGAACTAACCGAATTCACCATGTTACTGAGATTCTGCTCACCAAATTTGATAAATCTTTAAAAGTACACATATTACAAGAGCCTGCTACTGGGAACTCACTGAATTCACAAAGAAACAGTGTTTCAGTTCGCTAAAACTTTGCTCTATCTTGAACAACATGCTTATTACATGTGAATCCTATTGGGAACCTACTGAATTCACCATGATACTTAGATTCCGTTCCTTAAAATATTGCTATATATTGTAATGCACACTCATACAAGCACATCCTATTGGGAACTCACTGAATTCGCCTAGAAATTTTGATTCTATTTGGGATAATTTTTCTATATCCCGAACAGTCCACTAATTACTACTGCGGCCTACTGGGAACTAACCGAATTCACCAATTTACTGAGATTCGGCTCACCAAATTTTGATAAATTTTTAAAAGTAGACGTATCACAAGAGCCTGCTACTGGGAACTCACTGAATTCACAAAGAAACAGTGTTTCAGTTCGTTAAAACCTTGCTCTAACTTGAACAACAACCTTATTACATGCGAATCCTATTGGGAACCTACTGAATTCACCATGATACTTAGATTCTGTTCCTAAAATGTTGCTATATATTGAAAAGCTCGCTCATACAATCATGTCCCATTGGGAACTCACTGATTCGCCTAGACATTTTGATTCCATTCTTGAATATTTTTCTATATCCCGAACAGTCCACTTGTTACTACTACGGCCTATTGGGAACTAATCGAATTCACCAAGTTACTGAGATTCGGCTCACCAAATTTTGATAAATCTTTAAAAGTACACATATTACAAGAGTCTATTACTGGGAACTAACTGAATTCACAAAGAAACAGTGTTTCAGTTCGTTAAAACGATGCACTATCTTCAATAACAAACTTATTACATGCGAATCCTATCGGGGACCAACTGAATTCATCGTGATACTTAGATTCCATTCTTTAAAATGTTGCTATATATTGAAATGCACACTCATACAAGCACATCATATTGGGAACTCACTGAATTTGCCTAGAAATTTTGATTCCATTCGTCAAAATTTTTCTATATCCCGAACAGTCCACTTATTACTACTGCGGCCTATTGGGAACTAACCGAATTAACCAAGTTACTGAGATTCGGCTCAACAAATTTTGATAAATCTCTAAAAGTACACATATTACAAGAGCCTGCTACTAGCAACTAACTGAATTCACAAAGAAACAGTGTTTCAGTTCGTTAAAACGTTGCTCTATCTTGAACAACAAGCTTATTACATGCGAATCCTATTGGGAACCACCTGAATTCACCATGATACTCAGATTCCGCTCCTTCAAATGTTGCTATATATTGAAAAGCACACTCATACAAGCATGTCCCATTGGGAACTCACTGAATTCTCCTCAAATTTTGATTCCATTCCTGATAATTTTTCTCCATCCCGAACAGTCCACTTATTACTACTGCGGCCTAATGGGAACTAATCGAATTCACCAAGTTACTGAGATTCGGCTCACCAAATTTTGATAAATCTTTAAAAGTACACATATTACAAGAGCCTGTTCCTGGGAACTAACTGAATTCACAAAGAAACAGTGTTTCAGTTCGTTAAAACGATGCTCTATCTTGAATAACAAGCTTATTACATGCGAATCCTTTAGGGGACCTACTGATTTGACCGTGATACTTAGATACCGTTCTTTAAAATGTTGCTCTATATTGAAAAGCAAATTCATACAAGCATGTCCCATTGGGAACTCACTGAATTCTCCTAGAAATTTTGATTCCATCCGGGATCATTTTTCTATATCCCGAACACTCGACTTATTACTACTGCGGCCTATTGGGAACTAATCGAATTCACCAAGTTACTGAGATTCGGCTCACCAAATTTTGATAAATCTTTAAAAGTACACATATTACAAGAGCCTGTTACTGGGAACTAACTGAATTCACAAAGAAACAGTGTTTCAGTTCGTTAAAATGATGCTCTATCTTGAATAACAAGCTTATTACAAGCGAATCCTATTGGGAATCTACTGAATTCACCATGATACTTAGATTCCGTTCCTTCAAATGTTGCTACATATTGAAAAGTACACTCATACAAGCATGTCCCATTGGGAACTGTCTGAATTCGCCACGAAATTTTGATTCCACTCCCAAAAATTTTTCTATACCCGGAACAGTCCAATTATTAATACTGCGGCCTACTTGGAACTAAACGAATTCACAATGTTTTTTTTCTTTTTCTATGTTTTCGGAGCTGGGGACCGAACCCAGGGCCTTGCCCTTCGTAGGCAAGAGCTCTACCACTGAGCCAAATCCCCAAGCCCTCCGAATTCACCATGTTTCTGAGATCCTGCTCACCAAATTTTGGTAAATCTTTAAAAGTACTCATATTACAAGGGCCTGCTACTAGGAACTAATTGAATTCACAATGAAACAGTTTTTCAGTTCGTTAAAAATTTGCTCTATCTTGAATAACAAGCTTATTACATGCGAATCCTATTGGGAACCTATTGAGATCACCATGATACTTACATTCCGTCCTTAAAATGTTGCTATATATTGAAAAGCACACTCATACAAGCATGTCCCATTGGAAACTCACTGAATTCGCCTAGAAATTTTGATTCCATTCGTGAAAATTTTTCTATATCCCGAACTGTCCACTTATTACTACTGCCCCCTATTGGAAGAAATCGAATTCACCATGTTACTCAGATTCAGCTCAGCAAATTTTGAAAAATCTTTAAAAGTACACATATTACAAGAGCCTGTTACTAGCAACTAACTGAATTCACAAAGAAACAGTGTTTCTGTTCGTTAAAACGTTTCTCTATCTTGAATAACAAGCTTAATACATGCGAATCCTATTGGGAACCTACTGAATTCACCATGATACTTAGATTCTGTTCCTAAAATGTTGCTATATATTGAAAAGCTCACTCATACAATAATGTCCCATTGGGAACTCACTGCATTCGCCTAGAAATTTTGATTCCATCGTGTAAATTTTTCTATATCCCGAACACTCCACTTATTACTACTGCGGCCTATTGGGAACTAACCGAATTCACAAATTTACTGAGATTCGGCTCACCAAATTTTGATAAATCTTTAAAAGTACACATATCACAAGAGCCTGCTACTGGGAAATCACTGAATTCACGAACAAACAGTGTTTCAGTTCGTTAAAACGTTGCTCTATCTTGAACAACATGCTTATTACATGCGAATCCTATTGGGAACCTACTGAATTCACCATGATCCTTAGATTCCGTTCCTTAAAATATTGCTATATATTGAAATGCACACTCATATAAGCACATCATATTGGGAACTCACTGAATTCGCCTAGAAATTTTGATTCCATTCGTAAAAATTTTTCTATATCCCGAACAGTCCACTTTTTACTACTGCAACCTATTGGGAACTAAACGAATTCAACAAGTTACTGAGATTCGGCTCAACAAATTTTGATAAATCTTTAAAAGCACATATTACAGGAGCCTGCTACTGGGAACTCAATGAATTCACAAAGAAACGGTGTTTCAGTTCGTTAAAACCTTACTCTATCTTGAACAACAAGCTTATTACATGCGAATCCTATTGGGAACCTACTGAATTCACAATGATACTTAGATTCCGTTCCTTCAAATGTTGCTATATACGGAAAAGCACACTCATACAAGCATGTCCCATTGGGAACTCACTGAATTCGCCAAGAAATTTTGATTCCATTCGTGCAAATTTTTCTATATCCCGAACACTCGACTTATTACTAATGCGGCCTATTGGGAACTAACCGAATTCACCAATTTACTGAGATTCGGCTCACCAAATTTTGATAAATCTTTAAAAGTACACATATCACAAGAGCCTGCTACTGGGAACTCACTGAATTCACAAAGAAACAGTGTTTCAGTTCGTTAAAACGTTGGTCTATCTTATACAACAAGCTTATTACATGCGAATCCTATTGGGAACCTTCTGAATTCACCATGATACTTAGATTCCGTTCCTTAAAATGTTGCTATATATTGAAAAGCAAACTCAGAAAAGCATGTCCCATTTGGAACTCACTGAATTCTCCTAGAAATTTTGATTCCATTCGTGATAATTTTTCTATATCCCGAACAGTCCACTTATTACTACTGCGACCTATTGGGAACTAAACGAATTCACCAGGTTACTGAGATTAGGCTCAGGAAATTTTGATAAATCTTTAAAAGGAAACATATCACAAGAGCCTGCTACTGTGAATTAATTGAATTCACAAAGAAACAGGGTTTCAGTTCGTTAAAACGTTGCTCTATCTAGATTAACAAGCTTATTACATGCGAATCCTATTGGGGACCTAAAGAATTCACCGTGATACTTAGATTCCGTTCTTTAAAATGTTGCTATATATTGAAATGCACACACATACAAGCATGTCCCATTGGGAACTCTCTGAAATCGTCTAGAAATTTTGACTCCATTCATAAAATTTTTCTATATCCGGAACAAACCACTTATTACTTCTGTGGCCTATTTGGAACTAACCGAATTCAACAAGTTACTGAGATTCGGAACAGCAAATTTTGATAAATCTTTAAAAGTACACATATTAAAAGAGCCTGCTACTGGGAACTAACTGAATTCACAAAGAAACAGGGTTTTAGTTCGTTAAAACGTTGCTCTACCTTGAATAACAAGCTTATTACATGCGAATCCTATTGGGAACCTAGTGAATTCACCATGATACTTAGATTCCGTTCCTTAAAACGTTGCTATATATTGAAAAGCACACTCATACAAGCATGTCCCATTGGGAACTGACTGAATTCGCCAAGAAATTTTGATTCCCTTCGTAAAAATTTTTCTATATCCCGAAGAGTCCACTTATTACTACTGCGGCCTATTTGGAACTAACCGAATTCACCATGTTACTGAGATTCTGCACACCAAATTTTGATAAATCTTTAAAAGTGCTCATATTACAAGGGCCTGCTACTAGGAACTAACTGAATTCACAAAGAAACAGTGTTTCAGTTCGTTAAAACGTTGCTCTATCTTGAACAAATTGCTTATTACATGCGAATCCTATTGGGAACCTACTGAATTCACCTTGATCCTTAGATTCCGTTCCTTAAAATATTGCTATATATTGAAATGCACACTCATACAAGCACATCATATTGGGAACTCACTGAATTCGCCTAGAAATTTTGATTCCATTCGTAAAAATTTTTCTATATCCCGAACCGTCCACTTATTACTACTGCAGCCTATTGGGAACTAACCGAATTCACCAAGTTAATGAGATTCGGCTCACCAAATTTTGATAAATCTTTAAAAGTACACATATCACAAGAGCCTGCTACTGGGAACTCACTGAATTCACAAAGAAACGTTGTTTCAGTTCGTTAAAACGTTGGTCTATATTGAACAACATGCTTATGACATGCGAATCCTATTGGTAACCTACTGAATTCACCATGATACTTAGATTCCGTTCCTTCAAATGTTGCTATATACGGAAAAGCACACTCATACAAGCATGTCCCTTTGGGAACTCACTGAATTCGCCTAGAAATTTTGATTCCATTCGTCCAAATTTTTCTATATCCCGAACAGTCCACTTATTACTACTACGGACTATTTGGAACTAACCGAATTCACAAAGTTACTGAGATTCGGCACACCAAATTTTGATAAATCTTTAAAAGTACAGATATTACAAGAGCCTGTTACTGGGAACTAACTGAATTCACAAAGAAACAGTGTTTCAGTTCGTTAAAACGTTGCTCTATCTTGAATAACAAGCCTATTACATGCGAATCCTATTGGGAACCTAGTGAATTCACCATGATACTTAGATTCTGTTCCTTCAAATGTTGCTATATATTGAAAAGCACACTCATACAAGCATGTCCCATTAGTAACTCACTGAAATCTCCTAGAAATTTTGATTCCATTCGTGACAATTTTTGTATATCCCGAACAGTCCACTTATTACTACTATGGCCTATTGGGAACTAATCGAATTCACCAAGTTACTGAGATTCGGCACACCAAATTTTGATAAATCTTTAAAAGTTCACATATTACAAGAACCTGCTACTGGGAACTCACTGAATTCACAAAGAAACAGTGTTTTAATTCGCTAAAACGTTGCTCTATCTTGAACAACATGCTTATTACATGTGAATACTATTGGGAATCTACTGAATTAACCATTATACTTAGATTCCGTTCCTTAAAATGTTGCTATATACGGAAAAGCACACTCATACAAGCATGTCCCATTGGGAACTCACTGAATTCACCTAGAAATTTTGATTCCATTCGTTAAAATATTTCTATACCACGAACAGTCCACATATTACGACTGTGGCCTATTTGGAACTAACCGAATTCACCACGTTACTCAGATTCAGTTCACCAAATTTTGATAAATCTTTAAAAATACACATATTACATGAGCCTGCTACTAACAACTAACTGAATTCACAAAGAAACAGTGTCAGTTCGTTAAAACGTTGCTCTATCTTGAATAACAAGCTTAATACATGTGAATCCTATTGGGAACCTACTGAATTCACCATGATACTTAGATTCTGTTCCTAAAATGTTGCTATATATTGAAAAGCTCACTCATACAATAATGTCCCATTGGGAACTCACTGCATTCGCCTAGAAATTTTGATTCCATCGTGTAAATTTTTCTATATCCCGAACACTCCACTTATTACTACTGCGGCCTATTGGGAACTAACCGAATTCACAAATTTACTGAGATTCGGCTCACCAAATTTTGATAAATCTTTAAAAGTACACATATTACAAGAGCCTGTTACTGGGAACTAACTGAATTCACAAAGAAACAGTGTTTCAGTTCGTTAAAATGATGCTCTATCTTGAATAACAAGCTTATTACAAGCGAATCCTATTGGGAATCTACTGAATTCACCATGATACTTAGATTCCGTTCCTTCAAATGTTGCTACATATTGAAAAGTACACTCATACAAGCATGTCCCATTGGGAACTGTCTGAATTCGCCACGAAATTTTGATTCCACTCCCAAAAATTTTTCTATACCCGGAACAGTCCAATTATTAATACTGCGGCCTACTTGGAACTAAACGAATTCACAATGTTTTTTTTCTTTTTCTATGTTTTCGGAGCTGGGGACCGAACCCAGGGCCTTGCCCTTCGTAGGCAAGAGCTCTACCACTGAGCCAAATCCCCAAGCCCTCCGAATTCACCATGTTTCTGAGATTCTGCTCACCAAATTTTGGTAAATCTTTAAAAGTACTCATATTACAAGGGCCTGCTACTAGGAACTAATTGAATTCACAATGAAACAGTTTTTCAGTTCGTTAAAAATTTGCTCTATCTTGAATAACAAGCTTATTACATGCGAATCCTATTGGGAACCTATTGAGATCACCATGATACTTACATTCCGTCCTTAAAATGTTGCTATATATTGAAAAGCACACTCATACAAGCATGTCCCATTGGAAACTCACTGAATTCGCCTAGAAATTTTGATTCCATTCGTGAAAATTTTTCTATATCCCGAACTGTCCACTTATTACTACTGCCCCCTATTGGAAGAAATCGAATTCACCATGTTACTCAGATTCAGCTCAGCAAATTTTGAAAAATCTTTAAAAGTACACATATTACAAGAGCCTGTTACTAGCAACTAACTGAATTCACAAAGAAACAGTGTTTCTGTTCGTTAAAACGTTTCTCTATCTTGAATAACAAGCTTAATACATGCGAATCCTATTGGGAACCTACTGAATTCACCATGATACTTAGATTCTGTTCCTAAAATGTTGCTATATATTGAAAAGCTCACTCATACAATAATGTCCCATTGGGAACTCACTGCATTCGCCTAGAAATTTTGATTCCATCGTGTAAATTTTTCTATATCCCGAACACTCCACTTATTATAACTGCGGCCTATTGGGAACTAACCGAATTCACAAATTTACTGAGATTCGGCTCACCAAATTTTGATAAATCTTTAAAAGTACACATATCACAAGAGCCTGCTACTGGGAAATCACTGAATTCACGAACAAACAGTGTTTCAGTTCGTTAAAACGTTGCTCTATCTTGAACAACATGCTTATTACATGCGAATCCTATTGGGAACCTACTGAATTCACCATGATCCTTAGATTCCGTTCCTTAAAATATTGCTATATATTGAAATGCACACTCATATAAGCACATCATATTGGGAACTCACTGAATTCGCCTAGAAATTTTGATTCCATTCGTAAAAATTTTTCTATATCCCGAACAGTCCACTTTTTACTACTGCAACCTATTGGGAACTAAACGAATTCAACAAGTTACTGAGATTCGGCTCAACAAATTTTGATAAATCTTTAAAAGCACATATTACAGGAGCCTGCTACTGGGAACTCAATGAATTCACAAAGAAACGGTGTTTCAGTTCGTTAAAACCTTACTCTATCTTGAACAACAAGCTTATTACATGCGAATCCTATTGGGAACCTACTGAATTCACAATGATACTTAGATTCCGTTCCTTCAAATGTTGCTATATACGGAAAAGCACACTCATACAAGCATGTCCCATTGGGAACTCACTGAATTCGCCAAGAAATTTTGATTCCATTCGTGCAAATTTTTCTATATCCCGAACACTCGACTTATTACTAATGCGGCCTATTGGGAACTAACCGAATTCACCAATTTACTGAGATTCGGCTCACCAAATTTTGATAAATCTTTAAAAGTACACATATCACAAGAGCCTGCTACTGGGAACTCACTGAATTCACAAAGAAACAGTGTTTCAGTTCGTTAAAACGTTGGTCTATCTTATACAACAAGCTTATTACATGCGAATCCTATTGGGAACCTTCTGAATTCACCATGATACTTAGATTCCGTTCCTTAAAATGTTGCTATATATTGAAAAGCAAACTCAGAAAAGCATGTCCCATTTGGAACTCACTGAATTCTCCTAGAAATTTTGATTCCATTCGTGATAATTTTTCTATATCCCGAACAGTCCACTTATTACTACTGCGACCTATTGGGAACTAAACGAATTCACCAGGTTACTGAGATTAGGCTCAGGAAATTTTGATAAATCTTTAAAAGGAAACATATCACAAGAGCCTGCTACTGTGAATTAATTGAATTCACAAAGAAACAGGGTTTCAGTTCGTTAAAACGTTGCTCTATCTAGATTAACAAGCTTATTACATGCGAATCCTATTGGGGACCTAAAGAATTCACCGTGATACTTAGATTCCGTTCTTTAAAATGTTGCTATATATTGAAATGCACACACATACAAGCATGTCCCATTGGGAACTCTCTGAAATCGTCTAGAAATTTTGACTCCATTCATAAAATTTTTCTATATCCGGAACAAACCACTTATTACTTCTGTGGCCTATTTGGAACTAACCGAATTCAACAAGTTACTGAGATTCGGAACAGCAAATTTTGATAAATCTTTAAAAGTACACATATTAAAAGAGCCTGCTACTGGGAACTAACTGAATTCACAAAGAAACAGGGTTTTAGTTCGTTAAAACGTTGCTCTACCTTGAATAACAAGCTTATTACATGCGAATCCTATTGGGAACCTAGTGAATTCACCATGATACTTAGATTCCGTTCCTTAAAACGTTGCTATATATTGAAAAGCACACTCATACAAGCATGTCCCATTGGGAACTGACTGAATTCGCCAAGAAATTTTGATTCCCTTCGTAAAAATTTTTCTATATCCCGAAGAGTCCACTTATTACTACTGCGGCCTATTTGGAACTAACCGAATTCACCATGTTACTGAGATTCTGCACACCAAATTTTGATAAATCTTTAAAAGTGCTCATATTACAAGGGCCTGCTACTAGGAACTAACTGAATTCACAAAGAAACAGTGTTTCAGTTCGTTAAAACGTTGCTCTATCTTGAACAAATTGCTTATTACATGCGAATCCTATTGGGAACCTACTGAATTCACCTTGATCCTTAGATTCCGTTCCTTAAAATATTGCTATATATTGAAATGCACACTCATACAAGCACATCATATTGGGAACTCACTGAATTCGCCTAGAAATTTTGATTCCATTCGTAAAAATTTTTCTATATCCCGAACCGTCCACTTATTACTACTGCAGCCTATTGGGAACTAACCGAATTCACCAAGTTAATGAGATTCGGCTCACCAAATTTTGATAAATCTTTAAAAGTACACATATCACAAGAGCCTGCTACTGGGAACTCACTGAATTCACAAAGAAACGTTGTTTCAGTTCGTTAAAACGTTGGTCTATATTGAACAACATGCTTATGACATGCGAATCCTATTGGTAACCTACTGAATTCACCATGATACTTAGATTCCGTTCCTTCAAATGTTGCTATATACGGAAAAGCACACTCATACAAGCATGTCCCTTTGGGAACTCACTGAATTCGCCTAGAAATTTTGATTCCATTCGTCCAAATTTTTCTATATCCCGAACAGTCCACTTATTACTACTACGGACTATTTGGAACTAACCGAATTCACAAAGTTACTGAGATTCGGCACACCAAATTTTGATAAATCTTTAAAAGTACAGATATTACAAGAGCCTGTTACTGGGAACTAACTGAATTCACAAAGAAACAGTGTTTCAGTTCGTTAAAACGTTGCTCTATCTTGAATAACAAGCCTATTACATGCGAATCCTATTGGGAACCTAGTGAATTCACCATGATACTTAGATTCTGTTCCTTCAAATGTTGCTATATATTGAAAAGCACACTCATACAAGCATGTCCCATTAGTAACTCACTGAAATCTCCTAGAAATTTTGATTCCATTCGTGACAATTTTTGTATATCCCGAACAGTCCACTTATTACTACTATGGCCTATTGGGAACTAATCGAATTCACCAAGTTACTGAGATTCGGCACACCAAATTTTGATAAATCTTTAAAAGTTCACATATTACAAGAACCTGCTACTGGGAACTCACTGAATTCACAAAGAAACAGTGTTTTAATTCGCTAAAACGTTGCTCTATCTTGAACAACATGCTTATTACATGTGAATACTATTGGGAATCTACTGAATTAACCATTATACTTAGATTCCGTTCCTTAAAATGTTGCTATATACGGAAAAGCACACTCATACAAGCATGTCCCATTGGGAACTCACTGAATTCACCTAGAAATTTTGATTCCATTCGTTAAAATATTTCTATACCACGAACAGTCCACATATTACGACTGTGGCCTATTTGGAACTAACCGAATTCACCACGTTACTCAGATTCAGTTCACCAAATTTTGATAAATCTTTAAAAATACACATATTACATGAGCCTGCTACTAACAACTAACTGAATTCACAAAGAAACAGTGTCAGTTCGTTAAAACGTTGCTCTATCTTGAATAACAAGCTTAATACATGTGAATCCTATTGGGAACCTACTGAATTCACCATGATACTTAGATTCTGTTCCTAAAATGTTGCTATATATTGAAAAGCTCACTCATACAATAATGTCCCATTGGGAACTCACTGCATTCGCCTAGAAATTTTGATTCCATCGTGTAAATTTTTCTATATCCCGAACACTCCACTTATTACTACTGCGGCCTATTGGGAACTAACCGAATTCACAAATTTACTGAGATTCGGCTCACCAAATTTTGATAAATCTTTAAAAGTACACATATTACAAGAGCCTGTTACTGGGAACTAACTGAATTCACAAAGAAACAGTGTTTCAGTTCGTTAAAATGATGCTCTATCTTGAATAACAAGCTTATTACAAGCGAATCCTATTGGGAATCTACTGAATTCACCATGATACTTAGATTCCGTTCCTTCAAATGTTGCTACATATTGAAAAGTACACTCATACAAGCATGTCCCATTGGGAACTGTCTGAATTCGCCACGAAATTTTGATTCCACTCCCAAAAATTTTTCTATACCCGGAACAGTCCAATTATTAATACTGCGGCCTACTTGGAACTAAACGAATTCACAATGTTTTTTTTCTTTTTCTATGTTTTCGGAGCTGGGGACCGAACCCAGGGCCTTGCCCTTCGTAGGCAAGAGCTCTACCACTGAGCCAAATCCCCAAGCCCTCCGAATTCACCATGTTTCTGAGATTCTGCTCACCAAATTTTGGTAAATCTTTAAAAGTACTCATATTACAAGGGCCTGCTACTAGGAACTAATTGAATTCACAATGAAACAGTTTTTCAGTTCGTTAAAAATTTGCTCTATCTTGAATAACAAGCTTATTACATGCGAATCCTATTGGGAACCTATTGAGATCACCATGATACTTACATTCCGTCCTTAAAATGTTGCTATATATTGAAAAGCACACTCATACAAGCATGTCCCATTGGAAACTCACTGAATTCGCCTAGAAATTTTGATTCCATTCGTGAAAATTTTTCTATATCCCGAACTGTCCACTTATTACTACTGCCCCCTATTGGAAGAAATCGAATTCACCATGTTACTCAGATTCAGCTCAGCAAATTTTGAAAAATCTTTAAAAGTACACATATTACAAGAGCCTGTTACTAGCAACTAACTGAATTCACAAAGAAACAGTGTTTCTGTTCGTTAAAACGTTTCTCTATCTTGAATAACAAGCTTAATACATGCGAATCCTATTGGGAACCTACTGAATTCACCATGATACTTAGATTCTGTTCCTAAAATGTTGCTATATATTGAAAAGCTCACTCATACAATAATGTCCCATTGGGAACTCACTGCATTCGCCTAGAAATTTTGATTCCATCGTGTAAATTTTTCTATATCCCGAACACTCCACTTATTACTACTGCGGCCTATTGGGAACTAACCGAATTCACAAATTTACTGAGATTCGGCTCACCAAATTTTGATAAATCTTTAAAAGTACACATATCACAAGAGCCTGCTACTGGGAAATCACTGAATTCACGAACAAACAGTGTTTCAGTTCGTTAAAACGTTGCTCTATCTTGAACAACATGCTTATTACATGCGAATCCTATTGGGAACCTACTGAATTCAACATGATCCTTAGATTCCGTTCCTTAAAATATTGCTATATATTGAAATGCACACTCATATAAGCACATCATATTGGGAACTCACTGAATTCGCCTAGAAATTTTGATTCCATTCGTAAAAATTTTTCTATATCCCGAACAGTCCACTTTTTACTACTGCAACCTATTGGGAACTAAACGAATTCAACAAGTTACTGAGATTCGTCTCAACAAATTTTGATAAATCTTTAAAAGCACATATTACAGGAGCCTGCTACTGGGAACTCAATGAATTCACAAAGAAACGGTGTTTCAGTTCGTTAAAACCTTACTCTATCTTGAACAACAAGCTTATTACATGCGAATCCTATTGGGAACCTACTGAATTCACAATGATACTTAGATTCCGTTCCTTCAAATGTTGCTATATACGGAAAAGCACACTCATACAAGCATGTCCCATTGGGAACTCACTGAATTCGCCAAGAAATTTTGATTCCATTCGTGCAAATTTTTCTATATCCCGAACACTCGACTTATTACTAATGCGGCCTATTGGGAACTAACCGAATTCACCAATTTACTGAGATTCGGCTCACCAAATTTTGATAAATCTTTAAAAGTACACATATCACAAGAGCCTGCTACTGGGAACTCACTGAATTCACAAAGAAACAGTGTTTCAGTTCGTTAAAACGTTGGTCTATCTTATACAACAAGCTTATTACATGCGAATCCTATTGGGAACCTTCTGAATTCACCATGATACTTAGATTCCGTTCCTTAAAATGTTGCTATATATTGAAAAGCAAACTCAGAAAAGCATGTCCCATTTGGAACTCACTGAATTCTCCTAGAAATTTTGATTCCATTCGTGATAATTTTTCTATATCCCGAACAGTCCACTTATTACTACTGCGACCTATTGGGAACTAAACGAATTCACCAGGTTACTGAGATTAGGCTCAGGAAATTTTGATAAATCTTTAAAAGGAAACATATCACAAGAGCCTGCTACTGTGAATTAATTGAATTCACAAAGAAACAGGGTTTCAGTTCGTTAAAACGTTGCTCTATCTAGATTAACAAGCTTATTACATGCGAATCCTATTGGGGACCTAAAGAATTCACCGTGATACTTAGATTCCGTTCTTTAAAATGTTGCTATATATTGAAATGCACACACATACAAGCATGTCCCATTGGGAACTCTCTGAAATCGTCTAGAAATTTTGACTCCATTCATAAAATTTTTCTATATCCGGAACAAACCACTTATTACTTCTGTGGCCTATTTGGAACTAACCGAATTCAACAAGTTACTGAGATTCGGAACAGCAAATTTTGATAAATCTTTAAAAGTACACATATTAAAAGAGCCTGCTACTGGGAACTAACTGAATTCACAAAGAAACAGGGTTTTAGTTCGTTAAAACGTTGCTCTACCTTGAATAACAAGCTTATTACATGCGAATCCTATTGGGAACCTAGTGAATTCACCATGATACTTAGATTCCGTTCCTTAAAACGTTGCTATATATTGAAAAGCACACTCATACAAGCATGTCCCATTGGGAACTGACTGAATTCGCCAAGAAATTTTGATTCCCTTCGTAAAAATTTTTCTATATTCCGAACAGTCCACTTATTACTACTGCGGCCTATTTGGAACTAACCGAATTCACCATGTTACTGAGATTCTGCACACCAAATTTTGATAAATCTTTAAAAGTGCTCATATTACAAGGGCCTGCTACTAGGAACTAACTGAATTCACAAAGAAACAGTGTTTCAGTTCGTTAAAACGTTGCTCTATCTTGAACAAATTGCTTATTACATGCGAATCCTATTGGGAACCTACTGAATTCACCTTGATCCTTAGATTCCGTTCCTTAAAATATTGCTATATATTGAAATGCACACTCATACAAGCACATCATATTGGGAACTCACTGAATTCGCCTAGAAATTTTGATTCCATTCGTAAAAATTTTTCTATATCCCGAACCGTCCACTTATTACTACTGCAGCCTATTGGGAACTAACCGAATTCACCAAGTTAATGAGATTCGGCTCACCAAATTTTGATAAATCTTTAAAAGTACACATATCACAAGAGCCTGCTACTGGGAACTCACTGTATTCACAAAGAAACGTTGTTTCAGTTCGTTAAAACGTTGGTCTATATTGAACAACATGCTTATGACATGCGAATCCTATTGGTAACCTACTGAATTCACCATGATACTTAGATTCCGTTCCTTCAAATGTTGCTATATACGGAAAAGCACACTCATACAAGCATGTCCCTTTGGGAACTCACTGAATTCGCCTAGAAATTTTGATTCCATTCGTCCAAATTTTTCTATATCCCGAACAGTCCACTTATTACTACTACGGACTATTTGGAACTAACCGAATTCACAAAGTTACTGAGATTCGGCACACCAAATTTTGATAAATCTTTAAAAGTACAGATATTACAAGAGCCTGTTACTGGGAACTAACTGAATTCACAAAGAAACAGTGTTTCAGTTCGTTAAAACGTTGCTCTATCTTGAATAACAAGCCTATTACATGCGAATCCTATTGGGAACCTAGTGAATTCACCATGATACTTAGATTCTGTTCCTTCAAATGTTGCTATATATTGAAAAGCACACTCATACAAGCATGTCCCATTAGTAACTCACTGAAATCTCCTAGAAATTTTGATTCCATTCGTGACAATTTTTGTATATCCCGAACAGTCCACTTATTACTACTATGGCCTATTGGGAACTAATCGAATTCACCAAGTTACTGAGATTCGGCACACCAAATTTTGATAAATCTTTAAAAGTTCACATATTACAAGAACCTGCTACTGGGAACTCACTGAATTCACAAAGAAACAGTGTTTTAATTCGCTAAAACGTTGCTCTATCTTGAACAACATGCTTATTACATGTGAATACTATTGGGAATCTACTGAATTAACCATTATACTTAGATTCCGTTCCTTAAAATGTTGCTATATACGGAAAAGCACACTCATACAAGCATGTCCCATTGGGAACTCACTGAATTCACCTAGAAATTTTGATTCCATTCGTTAAAATATTTCTATACCACGAACAGTCCACATATTACGACTGTGGCCTATTTGGAACTAACCGAATTCACCACGTTACTCAGATTCAGTTCACCAAATTTTGATAAATCTTTAAAAATACACATATTACATGAGCCTGCTACTAACAACTAACTGAATTCACAAAGAAACAGTGTCAGTTCGTTAAAACGTTGCTCTATCTTGAATAACAAGCTTAATACATGTGAATCCTATTGGGAACCTACTGAATTCACCATGATACTTAGATTCTGTTCCTAAAATGTTGCTATATATTGAAAAGCTCACTCATACAATAATGTCCCATTGGGAACTCACTGCATTCGCCTAGAAATTTTGATTCCATCGTGTAAATTTTTCTATATCCCGAACACTCCACTTATTACTACTGCGGCCTATTGGGAACTAACCGAATTCACAAATTTACTGAGATTCGGCTCACCAAATTTTGATAAATCTTTAAAAGTACACATATCACAAGAGCCTGCTACTGGGAAATCACTGAATTCACGAAGAAACAGTGTTTCAGTTCGTTAAAATTTTGCTCTATCTTGAATAACAAGCTTATTACATGCGAATCCTATTGGGACCCTACTGAATTCACCATGATACTTAGATTCCGTTCCTTAAAATGTTGCTATATATTGAAAAGCACACTCATACAAGCATATCCCATTGGGAACTCACTGAATTCGCCAAGAAATTTTGATTCCATTCGTGAAAATTTTTCTATATCCTGAACTGTCCACTTATTACTACTGCCCCATATTGGAACTAATCGAATTCACCAAGCTACTGTGATTTGGCTCAACAAATTTTGATAAATCTTTATGAGTACACATATTACAAGAGCCTGCTACGGGGAACTAACTGAATTCCCAAAGAAACAGGGTTTCAGTTCGTTAAAACGTTGCTCTATTTTGAATAACAAGCTTATTACATGCGAATCCTATTGGGAACCTACTGAATTCACCATGATACATAGATTCCGTTCCTTATAATATTGCTATATATTGAAATGCACACTCATACAAGCACATCCTATTGGGAACTCACTGAATTCGCCTAGGAATTTTGATTCCATTTGTGATAATTTTTCTATATCCTGAACAGTCCACTAATTACTACTGCGGCCTATTGGGAACTAACCGAATTCACCAAGTTACTCAGATTCGGCTCAACAAATTTTGATAAATCTTTAAAAGTACACATATTACAAGAGCCTGCTACTAGCAACTAACTGAATTCACAAAGAAACAGTGTTTCAGTTCGTTAAAACGTTGCTCTATCTTGAATAACAAGCTTATTACATGCGAATACTATTGGGAACCTACTGAATTCACCATGATACTTAGATTCCGTTCCTTAAAATGTTGCTATATATTGAAAAGCACACTCATACAAGCATGTCCCATTGGGAACTCACTGAATTCTCCTAGTAATTTTGATTCCATTCGTGATAATTTTTCCATATCCCGAACTGTCCACTTATTACTACTACGGCCTATTGGGAACTAATCGAATTCACCAAGTTACTGAGATTCGGCTCACCAAATTTTGATAAATCTTTAAAATTACACATATTACAAGAGCCTGCTACTGTGAACTAACTGAATTCACAAAGAAACAGTGTTTCAGTTCGTTAAAACGATGCTCTATCTTGATAACAAGCTTATTACATGCGAATCCTATTGGGGACCTACTGAATTCACCGTGATACTTAGATTCCGTTCTTTAAAATGTTTCTATATATTTAAATGCACACTCATACAAGCATGTCCCATTGGGAACTCTCTGAAATCATCTAGAAATTTTGACTCCATTCGTGAAAATTTTTCTATATCCGGAACAATCCACTTATTTCTTTTGTGGCCTATTGGGAACTAACCGAATTCAATAAGTTACTGAGATTCGGCACACCAAATTTTGATAAATCTTTGAAAGTACAGATATTACAAGAGCCTGATACTAGGAACTAACTGAATTCACAAAGAATCAGTGTTTCAGTTCGTTAAAACGTTGCTCTATCTTGAATAACAAGCATATTACATGCGAATCCTATTGGGAACTTACTGAATTCACCATGATACTTAGATTCCGTTCCTTCAAATGTTACTATATACGGAAAACCACACTCATACAAGCATGTCCCATTGGGAACTCACTGAATTCGCCTAGAAATTTTGATTCCATTCGTACAAATTTTTCTATATCCCGAACAGTCCACTTATTACTACTGCGGCCTATTGGGAACTAACCGAATTCACAAGTTACTGAGATTCGGCTCATCAAATTTTGATAAATCTTTAAAAGTACATATATTACAAGAACCTGCTACTGGGATCTCACTGAATTCACAAAGAAACATGGTTTCAGTTCGTTAAAACTTTGCTCTATCTTGAACAACATGCTTATTACATGCGAATCCTATTGGGAACCTACTGAATTCACCATGATACTTAGAATCCGTTCCTTAACATATTGCTATATATTGAAATGCACACTCATACAAGCACATCATATTGGGAACTCACTGAATTCACCTAGAAATTTTGATTCCATTCGTGATAATTTTTCTATATCCCGAAGAGTCCACTTATTACTACTGCGACCTATTGGGAACCTACGGAATTCACCAAGTTACTGAGATACGGCTTACCAAATTTTGGTAAATCATTAAAAGTACATATATTACAAGAGCCTGCTACTGGGATCTCACTGAATTTACAAAGAGACGGTGTTTCAGTTGGTCAAAACGTGGCTCTATCTTGAACAACATGCTTATTACATGCGAATCCTATTGGGAACCTACTGAATTCACCATGATACTTAGATTCCGTTCCTTCAAATGCTGCTATATACGGAAAAGCACACTCATACAAGCATGTCCCATTGGGAACTCACTGAATTCGCCTATAAGTTTTGATTCCATTCGTGAAAATTTTTCTATATCCCGAAGAGTCCACTTATTACTACTGCGGCCTATTTGGAACTAAACGAATTCACAAAGTTACTGAGATTCCGCTCACCAAATTTTGATAAATCTTAAAAGTACACATATTACAAGAGCCTGCTACTGCGAACTCACTGAATTCACAAAGGAAGAGTGTTTCAGTTGGTAAAACGTTGCTCTATCTTGAACAACATGCTTATTACATGCGAATCCTATTGGGAACCTACTAAATTCACCATGATACTTAGATTCTGTTCCTTAAAATATTGCTATATATTGAAATGCACACTCATACAAGCACATCATATTGGGAACTCACTGAATTTGCCTAGAAATTTTGATTCCATTCGTGAAAATTTTTCTATATCCCGAACAGTCCACTTATTACTACTGCGGCCTAATGGAACTAACAGAATTCCCCAAGTTACTTCGATTCGCCTGACCAAATTTTGATAAATCTTTAAAAGCACACATATTACAAGAGCCTGCTACTGGGAACTCACTGAATTCAGAAAGAAACGGTGTTTCAGTTCGTTAAAACGTTGCTCTATCTTGAACAACATGCTTATTACATGCGAGTCCTATTGGGAACCTACTGAATTACATGATACTTAGATTCCGTTCCTTCAAATGTTGCTATATATTGAAAAGCACACTCATACAAGCATGTCCCATTGGGAACTCCCTGAATTCGCCTAGAAATTTTGATTCCATTCCTGAAAATTTTTCAATATCCCGAATAGTCCACTTATTACTTCTGTGGCCTATTGGAAACTAACCGAATTCAAAAAGTTACTGAGATTCGGCTCACCAAAATTTGATAAATCTTTAAAAGTACACATATTACAAGAACCTGCTATCGGGAACTAACTGAATTCACAAAGAAACAGTGCTTCAGTTCCTTAAAACTTTGCTCTATCTTGAATAACAAGCTTATTACTTGCGAATCCTATTGGGACCTACTGAATTCACCATGATACTTAGAGTCCGTTCCTTAAAATGTTGCTATATATTGAAAAGTACACTCATAGAAGCATGTCCCATCGGGAACTGACTGAATTCGCCAAGAAATTTTGATTCCATTCGTAAAAATTTTTCTATACCCGGAACAGTCTACTTATTACTACTGCGGCCTATTGGGAACTAACCGAATTCACCAATTTACTGAGATTCGGCACACCAAATTTTGATAAATCTTTAAAAGTACACATATCACAAGAGCCTGCCTCTGGGAACTCACTGATTCACAAAGAAACAGTGTTTCAGTTCGTTAGAACCTTGCTCTATCTTGAACAACAAGCTTATAACATGCGAATCCTATTGGGAACCTACTGAATTCACCATGATACTTAGATTCTGTTCCTAAAATGTTGCTATATATTGAAAAGCTCGCTCATACAATCATGTCCCATTGGGAACTCACTGAATTCGCATAGAAATTTTGATTCCATTCGTGAAAATTTTTCTATATCCCGAACACTCCACTTATTAATACTGCGGCCTACTGGGAAATAAACGAATTCACAAATTTACTGAGATTCGCCTCACCAAATTTTGATAAATCTTTAAAAGTACACATAACACAAGAGCCTGGTACTGGGAACTAACTGAATTCACAAAGAAACAGTGTTTGAGTTCGGTAATACGTTGCTCTATCTTGAACAACATGCTTATTACATGCGAATCCTATGGGAACCTACAGAATTCACCATGATACTTAGATTCTGTTCCTAAAATGTTGCTATTTATTGAAAAGCTCCCTCATACAATTATGTCCCATTGGGATCTTACTGAATTCACCTAGAAATTTTGATTCCATTCGTGAAAATTTTTCGATATCCCGAACACTCCACTTATTACGAGTGCGGACTTTTGGGAACTAACCGAATTCAAAAATTTACTGAGATTCGGCTGACCAAATTATGATAAATCTTTAAAGGTACACATATTACAAGAGCCTGTTACTGGGAACTAACTGAATTCACAAAGAAACGGTGTTTCAGTTCGATAAAACGTTGCTCTCTCTTGAACAACATGCTTATTACATGCGAATCCTATTGGGAACTTACTGAATTCACCATGATACTAGATTCCGTTCTTTAAAATGTTGGTATATATTGAAATGCACACTCATAGAAGCATATTCATTGGGAACTCTCTGAAATGGTCTAGAAATTTTGACTCCATTCGTGAAATTTTTCTATATCCGGAACAGACCACTTATTAATTCTGTGGCCTAATGGGACCTAACCGAATTCACCAATTTACTGAGATTCGGCTCACCTAATTTTGATAAATCTTTAAAAGTAGACGTATCACAAGAGCCTGCTACTGGGAACTCACTGAATTCACAAAGAAACAGTGTTTCAGTTCGTT
Source organism: Rattus norvegicus (assembly GCF_021556685.1). Taxonomy (NCBI): domain Eukaryota; kingdom Metazoa; phylum Chordata; class Mammalia; order Rodentia; family Muridae; genus Rattus; species Rattus norvegicus. The sequence continues at coordinate 1,071,780 of NC_141540.1, read as the reverse complement.
AAAACCTTGCTCTAACTTGAAAAACAAGCTTATTACATGCGAATCCTATTGGGAACCTACTGAATTCACCATGATACTTAGATTCTGTTCCTAAAATGTTGCTATATATTGAAAAGCTCGCTCATACAATCATGTCCCATTGGGAACTCACTGAACTCGCCTAGAAATTTTGATTCCATTCGTGAAAATTTTTCTATATACCGAACACTCCACTTATTACTACTGCGGCCTATTTGGAACTAACCGAATTCACCATGTTACTGAGATTCGGCTCACCAAATTTTGATAAATCTTTAAAAGTACACATATTACACGAGCCTGCTACTGGGAACTCACTAAATTCACAAAGAAACAGTGTTTCAGTTCGCTAAAACGTTGCTCTATCTTGAACAACATGCTTATTACATGCGAATCCTATTGGGAACCTACTGAATTCACCATGATACTTAGATTCTGTTCCTTCAAATGTTGCTATATATTGAAAAGCACACTCATACAAGCATGTCCCATTGGGAACTCACTGAATTCTCCTAGAAATTTTGATTCCATTCGTGATAATTTTTCTATATCCCGAACAGTCCACTTGTTACTACTACTGCCAATTGGGAACTAATCGAATTCACCAAGTTACTGAGATTCGGCTCACCAAATTTTGATAAATCTTTAAAAGTACACATATTACAAGAGTCTATTACTGGGAAGTACCTGAATTCACAAAGAAACAGTGTTTCAGTTCGTTAAAACGATGCACTATCTTCAATAACAAGCTTATTACATATGAATCCTATCGGGGACCAACTGAATTCATCGTGATACATAGATTCCGTTCTTTAAAATGTTGCTATATATTGAAATGCACACTCATACAAGCACATCATATTGGGAACTCACTGAATTTGCCTAGAAATTTTGATTCCATTCGTCAAAATTTTTCTATATCCCGAACAGTCCACTTATTACTACTGCGGCCTATTGGGATCTAACCGAATTAACCAAGTTACTGAGATTCGGCTCACCAAATTTTGATAAATCTCTAAAAGTACACATATTACAAGAGCCTGCTACTAGCAACTAACTGAATTCACAAAGAAACAGTGTTTCAGTTCGTTAAAACGTTGCTCTATCTTGAACAACAAGCTTATTACATGCGAATCCTATTGGGAACCACCTGAATTCACCATGATACTTAGATTCCTCTCCTTCAAATGTTGCTATATATTGAAAAGCACACTCATACAAGCATGTCCCATTGGGAACTCACTGAATTCTCCTAGAAATTTTGATTCCATTCCTGATAATTTTTCTCCATCCCGAACAGTCCACTTATTACTACTGCGGCCTAATGGGAACTAATCGAATTCACCAAGTTACTGAGATTCGGCTCACCAAATTTTGATAAATCTTTAAAAGTACACCTATTACAAGAGCCTGTTCCTGGGAACTAACTGAATTCACAAAGAAACAGTGTTTCAGTTCGTTAAAACGATGCTCTATCTTGAATAACAAGCTTATTACATGCGAATCCTTTTGGGGACCTACTGATTTGACCGTGATACTTAGATACCGTTCTTTAAAATGTTGCTCTATATTGAAAAGCAAATTCATACAAGCATGTCCCATTGGGAACTCACTGAATTCTCCTAGAAATTTTGATTCCATCCGGGATCATTTTTCTATATCCCGAACACTCGACTTATTACTACTGCGGCCTATTGGGAACTAATCGAATTCACCAAGTTACTGAGATTCGGCTCACCAAATTTTGATAAATCTTTAAAAGTACACATATTACAAGACCCTGTTACTGGGAACTAACTGAATTCACAAAGAAACAGTGTTTCAGTTCGTTAAAATGATGCTCTACCTTGAATAACAAGCTTATTACATGCGAATCCTATTGGGAACCTACTGAATTCACCATGATACTTAGATTCCGTTCCTTAAAATATTGCCATATATTGAAATGCACACTCATACAAGCACATCATATTGGGAACTCACTGAATTTGCCTAGAAATTTTGATTCCATTCGTGAAAATTTTTCTATATCCCGAACAGTCCACTTATTACTACTGCGGCCTAATGGGAACTAACAGAATTCCCCAAGTTACTTCGATTCGGCTGACCAAATTTTGATAAATCTTTAAAAGCACACATATTACAAGAGCCTGCTACTGGGAACTCACTGAATTCAGAAAGAAACGGTGTTTCAGTTCGTTAAAACGTTGCTCTATCTTGAACAACATGCTTATTACATGCGAGTCCTATTGGGAACCTACTGAATTACATGATACTTAGATTCCGTTCCTTCAAATGTTGCTATATATTGAAAAGCACACTCATACAAGCATGTCCCATTGGGAACTCACTGAATTCTCCTAGAAATTTTGATTCCATTCGTGATAATTTTTCAATATCACGAATAGTCCACTTATTACTTCTGTGGCCTATTGGGAACTAACCGAATTCAGCAAGTTAATGAGATTCGGCTCACCAAAATTTGATAAATCTTTAAAAGTACACATATTACAAGAGCCTGCTATCGGGAACTAACTGAATTCACAAAGAAACAGTGTTTCAGTTCCTTAAAACTTTGCTCTATCTTGAATAACAAGCTTATTACTTGCGAACCCTATTGGGACCTACTGAATTCACCATGATACCTAGAGTCCATTCCTTAAAATGTTGCTATATATTGAAAAGTACACTCATAGAAGCATGTCCCATCGGGAACTGACTGAATTCGCCAAGAAATTTTGATTCCATTCGTAAAAATTTTTCTATACCCGGAACAGTCTACTTATTACTACTGCGGCCTATTGGGAACTAACCGAATTCACCAATTTACTGAGATTCGGCACACCAAATTTTGATAAATCTTTAAAAGTACACATATCACAAGAGCCTGCCTCTGGGAACTCACTGATTCACAAAGAAACAGTGTTTCAGTTCGTTAAAACCTTGCTCTATCTTGAACAACAAGCTTATAATATGCGAATCCTATTGGGAACCTACTGAATTCACCATGATACTTAGATTCTGTTCCTAAAATGTTGCTATATATTGAAAAGCTCACTCATACAATCATGTCCCATTGGGAACTCACTGAATTCGCATAGAAATTTTGATTCCATTCGTGAAAATTTTTCTATATCCCGAACACTCCACTTATTAATACTGCGGCCTATTAAAATAACCGAATTCACAAATTTACTGAGATTCGCCTCACCAAATTTTGATAAATCTTTAAAAGTACACATTACACAAGAGCCTGGTACTGGGAACTCACTGAATTCACAAAGAAACAGTGTTTGAGTTCGGTAATACGTTGCTCTATCTTGAACAACATGCTTATTACATGCGAATCCTATGGGAACCTACAGAATTCACCATGATACTTAGATTCTGTTCCTAAAATGTTGCTATTTATTGAAAAGCTCCCTCATACAATTATGTCCCATTGGGATCTTACTGAATTCACCTAGAAATTTTGATTCCATTCGTGAAAATTTTTCGATATCCCGAACACTCCACTTATTACGAGTGCGGACTTTTGGGAACTAACCGAATTCACCAATTTACTGAGATTCGGCTGACCAAATTATGATAAATCTTTAAAGGTACACATATTACAAGAGCCTGTTACTGGGAACTAACTGAATTCACAAAGAAACGGTGTTTCAGTTCGATAAAACGTTGCTCTCTCTTGAACAACATGCTTATTACATGCGAATCCTATTGGGAACTTACTGAATTCACCATGATACTAGATTCCGTTCTTTAAAATGTTGGTATATATTGAAATGCACACTCATAGAAGCATGTCCCATTGGGAACTCTCTGAAATGGTCTAGAAATTTTGACTTCATTCGTGAAAATTTTTCTATATCCGGAACAGACCACTTATTAATTCTGTGGCCTATTGGGACCTAACCGAATTGAACAAGTTACTGAGATTCGGCTCACCAAATTTTGATAAATCTTTAAAAGTACACGTATTACAAGAGCCTGCTACTGGGAACTAACTGAATTCACAAAAAACAGGGTTTCGGTTCATTAAAACGTTGCTCTACCTTGAATAACAAGCTTATTACATGCGAATCCTATTGGGAACCTACTGAGTTCACGATGATAAATAGATTCCGTTCCTTAAAATGTTGCTATATATTGAAAAGCACACTCATACAAGCATGTCCCATTGGGAACTCACTGATTCGCCTAGACATTTTGATTCCATTCTTGAATATTTTTCTATATCCCGAACAGTCCAATTATTACTACTGCGGCCTATTTGGAACTAACCGAATTCACCATGTTACTGAGATTCTGCTCACCAAATTTGATAAATCTTTAAAAGTACACATATTACAAGAGCCTGCTACTGGGAACTCACTGAATTCACAAAGAAACAGTGTTTCAGTTCGCTAAAACGTTGCTCTATCTTGAACAACATGCTTATTACATGTGAATCCTATTGGGAACCTACTGAATTCACCATGATACTTAGATTCCGTTCCTTAAAATATTGCTATATATTGTAATGCACACTCATACAAGCACATCATATTGGGAACTCACTGAATTCGCCTAGAAATTTTGATTCTATTTGGGATAATTTTTCTATATCCCGAACAGTCCACTAATTACTACTGCGGCCTACTGGGAACTAACCGAATTCACCAATTTACTGAGATTCGGCTCACCAAATTTTGATAAATCTTTAAAAGTAGACGTATCACAAGAGCCTGCTACTGGGAACTCACTGAATTCACAAAGAAACAGTGTTTCAGTTCGTTAAAACCTTGCTCTATCTTGAACAACAAGCTTATTACATGCGAATCCTATTGGGAACCTACTGAATTCACCATGATACTTAGATTCTGTTCCTAAAATGTTGCTATATATTGAAAAGCTCGCTCATACAATCATGTCCCATTGGGAACTCACTGAATTCGCCTAGAAATTTTGATTCCATTCGTGAAAATTTTTCTATATACCGAACACTCCACTTATTATTACTGCGGCCTATTTGGAACTAACCGAATTCACCATGTTACTGAGATTCGGCTCACCAAATTTTGATAAATCTTTAAAAGTACACATATTACACGAGCCTGCTACTGGGAACTCACTAAATTCACAAAGAAACAGTGTTTCAGTTCGCTAAAACGTTGCTCTATCTTGAACAACATGCTTATTACATGCGAATCCTATTGGGAACCTACTGAATTCACCATGATACTTAGATTCTGTTCCTTCAAATGTTGCTATATATTGAAAAGCACACTCATACAATCATGTCCCATTGGGAACTCACTGAATTCTCCTAGAAATTTTGATTCCATTCGTGATAATTTTTCTATATCCCGAACAGTCCACTTGTTACTACTACTGCCAATTGGGAACTAATCGAATTCACCAAGTTACTGAGATTCGGCTCACCAAATTTTGATAAATCTTTAAAAGTACACATATTACAAGAGTCTATTACTGGGAAGTACCTGAATTCACAAAGAAACAGTGTTTCAGTTCGTTAAAACGATGCACTATCTTCAATAACAAGCTTATTACATATGAATCCTATCGGGGACCAACTGAATTCATCGTGATACATAGATTCCGTTCTTTAAAATGTTGCTATATATTGAAATGCACACTCATACAAGCACATCATATTGGGAACTCACTGAATTTGCCTAGAAATTTTGATTCCATTCGTCAAAATTTTTCTATATCCCGAACAGTCCACTTATTACTACTGCGGCCTATTGGGATCTAACCGAATTAACCAAGTTACTGAGATTCGGCTCACCAAATTTTGATAAATCTCTAAAAGTACACATATTACAAGAGCCTGCTACTAGCAACTAACTGAATTCACAAAGAAACAGTGTTTCAGTTCGTTAAAACGTTGCTCTATCTTGAACAACAAGCTTATTACATGCGAATCCTATTGGGAACCACCTGAATTCACCATGATACTTAGATTCCTCTCCTTCAAATGTTGCTATATATTGAAAAGCACACTCATACAAGCATGTCCCATTGGGAACTCACTGAATTCTCCTAGAAATTTTGATTCCATTCCTGATAATTTTTCTCCATCCCGAACAGTCCACTTATTACTACTGCGGCCTAATGGGAACTAATCGAATTCACCAAGTTACTGAGATTCGGCTCACCAAATTTTGATAAATCTTTAAAAGTACACCTATTACAAGAGCCTGTTCCTGGGAACTAACTGAATTCACAAAGAAACAGTGTTTCAGTTCGTTAAAACGATGCTCTATCTTGAATAACAAGCTTATTACATGCGAATCCTTTTGGGGACCTACTGATTTGACCGTGATACTTAGATACCGTTCTTTAAAATGTTGCTCTATATTGAAAAGCAAATTCATACAAGCATGTCCCATTGGGAACTCACTGAATTCTCCTAGAAATTTTGATTCCATCCGGGATCATTTTTCTATATCCCGAACACTCGACTTATTACTACTGCGGCCTATTGGGAACTAATCGAATTCACCAAGTTACTGAGATTCGGCTCACCAAATTTTGATAAATCTTTAAAAGTACACATATTACAAGACCCTGTTACTGGGAACTAACTGAATTCACAAAGAAACAGTGTTTCAGTTCGTTAAAATGATGCTCCACCTTGAATAACAAGCTTATTACATGCGAATCCTATTGGGAACCTACTGAATTCACCATGATACTTAGATTCCGTTCCTTAAAATATTGCCATATATTGAAATGCACACTCATACAAGCACATCATATTGGGAACTCACTGAATTTGCCTAGAAATTTTGATTCCATTCGTGAAAATTTTTCTATATCCCGAACAGTCCACTTATTACTACTGCGGCCTAATGGGAACTAACAGAATTCCCCAAGTTACTTCGATTCGGCTGACCAAATTTTGATAAATCTTTAAAAGCACACATATTACAAGAGCCTGCTACTGGGAACTCACTGAATTCAGAAAGAAACGGTGTTTCAGTTCGTTAAAACGTTGCTCTATCTTGAACAACATGCTTATTACATGCGAGTCCTATTGGGAACCTACTGAATTACATGATACTTAGATTCCGTTCCTTCAAATGTTGCTATATATTGAAAAGCACACTCATACAAGCATGTCCCATTGGGAACTCACTGAATTCTCCTAGAAATTTTGATTCCATTCGTGATAATTTTTCAATATCACGAATAGTCCACTTATTACTTCTGTGGCCTATTGGGAACTAACCGAATTCAGCAAGTTAATGAGATTCGGCTCACCAAAATTTGATAAATCTTTAAAAGTACACATATTACAAGAGCCTGCTATCGGGAACTAACTGAATTCACAAAGAAACAGTGTTTCAGTTCCTTAAAACTTTGCTCTATCTTGAATAACAAGCTTATTACTTGCGAACCCTATTGGGACCTACTGAATTCACCATGATACCTAGAGTCCATTCCTTAAAATGTTGCTATATATTGAAAAGTACACTCATAGAAGCATGTCCCATCGGGAACTGACTGAATTCGCCAAGAAATTTTGATTCCATTCGTAAAAATTTTTCTATACCCGGAACAGTCTACTTATTACTACTGCGGCCTATTGGGAACTAACCGAATTCACCAATTTACTGAGATTCGGCACACCAAATTTTGATAAATCTTTAAAAGTACACATATCACAAGAGCCTGCCTCTGGGAACTCACTGATTCACAAAGAAACAGTGTTTCAGTTCGTTAAAACCTTGCTCTATCTTGAACAACAAGCTTATAATATGCGAATCCTATTGGGAACCTACTGAATTCACCATGATACTTAGATTCTGTTCCTAAAATGTTGCTATATATTGAAAAGCTCACTCATACAATCATGTCCCATTGGGAACTCACTGAATTCGCATAGAAATTTTGATTCCATTCGTGAAAATTTTTCTATATCCCGAACACTCCACTTATTAATACTGCGGCCTATTAAAATAACCGAATTCACAAATTTACTGAGATTCGCCTCACCAAATTTTGATAAATCTTTAAAAGTACACATTACACAAGAGCCTGGTACTGGGAACTCACTGAATTCACAAAGAAACAGTGTTTGAGTTCGGTAATACGTTGCTCTATCTTGAACAACATGCTTATTACATGCGAATCCTATGGGAACCTACAGAATTCACCATGATACTTAGATTCTGTTCCTAAAATGTTGCTATTTATTGAAAAGCTCCCTCATACAATTATGTCCCATTGGGATCTTACTGAATTCACCTAGAAATTTTGATTCCATTCGTGAAAATTTTTCGATATCCCGAACACTCCACTTATTACGAGTGCGGACTTTTGGGAACTAACCGAATTCACCAATTTACTGAGATTCGGCTGACCAAATTATGATAAATCTTTAAAGGTACACATATTACAAGAGCCTGTTACTGGGAACTAACTGAATTCACAAAGAAACGGTGTTTCAGTTCGATAAAACGTTGCTCTCTCTTGAACAACATGCTTATTACATGCGAATCCTATTGGGAACTTACTGAATTCACCATGATACTAGATTCCGTTCTTTAAAATGTTGGTATATATTGAAATGCACACTCATAGAAGCATGTCCCATTGGGAACTCTCTGAAATGGTCTAGAAATTTTGACTTCATTCGTGAAAATTTTTCTATATCCGGAACAGACCACTTATTAATTCTGTGGCCTATTGGGACCTAACCGAATTGAACAAGTTACTGAGATTCGGCTCACCAAATTTTGATAAATCTTTAAAAGTACACGTATTACAAGAGCCTGCTACTGGGAACTAACTGAATTCACAAAGAAACAGGGTTTCGGTTCATTAAAACGTTGCTCTACCTTGAATAACAAGCTTATTACATGCGAATCCTATTGGGAACCTACTGAGTTCACGATGATAAATAGATTCCGTTCCTTAAAATGTTGCTATATATTGAAAAGCACACTCATACAAGCATGTCCCATTGGGAACTCACTGATTCGCCTAGACATTTTGATTCCATTCTTGAATATTTTTCTATATCCCGAACAGTCCAATTATTACTACTGCGGCCTATTTGGAACTAACCGAATTCACCATGTTACTGAGATTCTGCTCACCAAATTTGATAAATCTTTAAAAGTACACATATTACAAGAGCCTGCTACTGGGAACTCACTGAATTCACAAAGAAACAGTGTTTCAGTTCGCTAAAACGTTGCTCTATCTTGAACAACATGCTTATTACATGTGAATCCTATTGGGAACCTACTGAATTCACCATGATACTTAGATTCCGTTCCTTAAAATATTGCTATATATTGTAATGCACACTCATACAAGCACATCATATTGGGAACTCACTGAATTCGCCTAGAAATTTTGATTCTATTTGGGATAATTTTTCTATATCCCGAACAGTCCACTAATTACTACTGCGGCCTACTGGGAACTAACCGAATTCACCAATTTACTGAGATTCGGCTCACCAAATTTTGATAAATCTTTAAAAGTACACATATTACACGAGCCTGCTACTGGGAACTCACTGAATTCACAAAGAAACAGTGTTTCAGTTCGTTAAAACCTTGCTCTATCTTGAACAACAAGCTTATTACATGCGAATCCTATTGGGAACCTACTGAATTCACCATGATACTTAGATTCTGTTCCTAAAATGTTGCTATATATTGAAAAGCTCGCTCATACAATCATGTCCCATTGGGAACTCACTGAATTCGCCTAGAAATTTTGATTCCATTCGTGAAAATTTTTCTATATACCGAACACTCCACTTATTATTACTGCGGCCTATTTGGAACTAACCGAATTCACCATGTTACTGAGATTCGGCTCACCAAATTTTGATAAATCTTTAAAAGTACACATATTACACGAGCCTGCTACTGGGAACTCACTAAATTCACAAAGAAACAGTGTTTCAGTTCGCTAAAACGTTGCTCTATCTTGAACAACATGCTTATTACATGCGAATCCTATTGGGAACCTACTGAATTCACCATGATACTTAGATTCTGTTCCTTCAAATGTTGCTATATATTGAAAAGCACACTCATACAATCATGTCCCATTGGGAACTCACTGAATTCTCCTAGAAATTTTGATTCCATTCGTGATAATTTTTCTATATCCCGAACAGTCCACTTGTTACTACTACGGCCTATTGGGAACTAATCGAATTCACCAAGTTACTGAGATTCGGCTCACCAAATTTTGATAAATCTTTAAAAGTACACATATTACAAGAGTCTATTACTGGGAACTACCTGAATTCACAAAGAAACAGTGTTTCAGTTCGTTAAAACGATGCACTATCTTCAATAACAAGCTTATTACATGCGAATCCTATCGGGGACCAACTGAATTCATCGTGATACTTAGATTTCGTTCTTTAAAATGTTGCTATATATTGAAATGCACACTCATACAAGCACATCATATTGGGAACTCACTGAATTTGCCTAGAAATTTTGATTCCATTCGTCAAAATTTTTCTATATCCCGAACAGTCCACTTATTACTACTGCGGCCTATTGGGAACTAACCGAATTAACCAAGTTACTGAGATTCGGCTCACCAAATTTTGATAAATCTCTAAAAGTACACATATTACAAGAGCCTGCTACTAGCAACTAACTGAATTCACAAAGAAACAGTGTTTCAGTTCGTTAAAACGTTGCTCTATCTTGAACAACAAGCTTATTACATGCGAATCCTATTGGGAACCACGTGAATTCACCATGATACTTAGATTCCGCTCCTTCAAATGTTGCTATATATTGAAAAGCACACTCATACAAGCATGTCCCATTGGGAACTCACTGAATTCTCCTACAAATTTTGATTCCATTCCTGATAATTTTTCTCCATCCCGAACAGTCCACTTATTACTACTGCGGCCTAATGGGAACTAAACGAATTCACCAAGTTACTGAGATTCAGCTCACCAAATTTTGATAAATCTTTAAAAGTACACATATTACAAGAGCCTGTTCCTGGGAACTAACTGAATTCACAAAGAAACAGTGTTTCAGTTCGTTAAAACGATGCTCTATCTTGAATAACAAGCTTATTACATGCGAATCCTTTTGGGGACCTACTGATTTGACCGTGATACTTAGATACCGTTCTTTAAAATGTTGCTCTATATTGAAAAGCAAATTCATACAAGCATGTCCCATTGGGAACTCACTGAATTCTCCTAGAAATTTTGATTCCATCCGGGATCATTTTTCTATATCCCGAACACTCGACTTATTACTACTGCGGCCTATTGGGAACTAATCGAATTCACCAAGTTACTGAGATTCGGCTCACCAAATTTTGATAAATCTTTAAAAGTACACATATTACAAGAGCCTGTTACTGGGAACTAACTGAATTCACAAAGAAACAGTGTTTCAGTTCGTTAAAATGATGCTCTATCTTGAATAACAAGCTTATTACATGCGAATCCTATTGGGAATCTACTGAATTCACCATGATACTTAGATTCCGTTCCTTCAAATGTTGCTATATATTGAAAAGTACACTCATACAAGCATGTCCCATTGGGAACTGTCTGAATTCGCCACGAAATTTTGATTCCACTCCCAAAAATTTTTCTATACCCGGAACAGTCCAATTATTAATACTGCGGCCTACTTAGAACTAAACGAATTCACAATGTTTTTTTTCTTTTTCTATGTTTTCGGAGCTGGGGACCGAACCCAGGGCCTTGCGCTTCGTAGGCAAGAGCTCTACCACTGAGCCAAATCCCGAAGCCCTCCGAATTCACCATGTTTCTGAGATTCTGCTCACCAAATTTTGGTAAATCTTTAAAAGTACTCATATTACAAGGGCCTGCTACTAGGAACTAACTGAATTCACAAAGAAACAGTTTTTCAGTTCGTTAAAAATTTACTCTATCTTGAATAACAAGCTTATTACATGCGAATCCTATTGGGAACCTATTGAGATCACCATGATACTTACATTCCGTCCTTAAAATGTTGCTATATATTGAAAAGCACACTCATACAAGCATGTCCCATTGGAAACTCACTGAATTCGCCTAGAAATTTTGATTCCATTCGTGAAAATTTTTCTATATCCCGAACTGTCCACTTATTACTACTGCCCCCTATTGGAAGAAATCGAATTCACCATGTTACTCAGATTCAGCTAAGCAAATTTTGAAAAATCTTTAAAAGTACACATATTACAAGAGCCTGTTACTAGCAACTAACTGAATTCACAAAGAAACAGTGTTTCTGTTCGTTAAAACGTTTCTCTATCTTGAATATCAAGCTTAATACATGCGAATCCTATTGGGAACCTACTGAATTCACCATGATACTTAGATTCTGTTCCTAAAATGTTGCTATATATTGAAAAGCTCACTCATACAATAATGTCCCATTGGGAACTCACTGCATTCGCCTAGAAATTTTGATTCCATCGTGTTAATTTTTCTATATCCCGAACACTCCACTTATTACTACTGCGGCCTATTGGGAACTAACCGAATTCACAAATTTACTGAGATTCGGCTCACCAAATTTTGATAAATCTTTAAAAGTACATATATCACAAGAGCCTGCTACTGGGAAATCACTGAATTCACAAAGAAACAGTGTTTCAGTTCATTAAAACGTTGCTCTATCTTGAACAACATGCTTATTACATGCGAATCCTATTGGGAACATACTGAATTCACCATGATCCTTAGATTCCGTTCCTAAAATATTGCTATATATTGAAATGCACACTCATACAAGCACATCATATTGGGAACTCACTGAATTCGCCTAGAAATTTTGATTCCATTCGTAAAAATTTACCTATATCCCGAAGAGTCCACTTTTTACTACTGCAGCCTATTGGGAACTAAACGAATTCAACAAGTTACTGAGATTCGGCTCAACAAATTTTGATAAATCTTTAAAAGCACATATTACAGGAGCCTGCTACTGGGAACTCAATGAATTCACAAAGAAACGGTGTTTCAGTTCGTTAAAACCTTACTCTATCTTGAACAACAAGCTTATTACATGCGAATCCTATTGGGAACCTACTGAATTCACAATGATACTTAGATTCCGTTCCTTCAAATGTTGCTATATACGGAAAAGCACACTCATACAAGCATGTCCCATTGGGAACTCACGGAATTCGCCAAGAAATTTTGATTCCATTCGTGCAAATTTTTCTATATCCCGAACACTCGACTTATTACTACTGCGGCCTATTGGGAACTAACCGAATTCACCAATTTACTGAGATTCGGCTCACCAAATTTTGATAAATCTTTAAAAGTACACATACCACAAGAGCCTGCTACTGGGAACTCACTGAATTCACAAAGAAACAGTGTTTCAGTTCGTTAAAACGTTGGTCTATCTTGAACAACAAGCTTATTACATGCGAATCCTATTGGGAACCTTCTGAATTCACCATGATACTTAGATTCCGTTCCTTAAAATGTTGCTATATATTGAAAAGCAAACTCAGAAAAGCATGTCCCATTTGGAACTCACTGAATTCTCCTAGAAATTTTGATTCCATTCGTGATAATTTTTCTATATCCCGAACAGTCCACTTATTACTACTGCGACCTATTGGGAACTAATCGAATTCACCAGGTTACTGAGATTAGGCTCAGGAAATTTTGATAAATCTTTAAAAGGAAACATATCACAAGAGCCTGCTACTGTGAATTAATTGAATTCACAAAGAAACAGGGTTTCAGTTCGTTAAAACGTTGCTCTATCTAGATTAACAAGCTTATTACATGCGAATCCTATTGGGGACCTACTGAAATCACCGTGATACTTAGATTCCGTTCTTTAAAATGTTGCTATATATTGAAATGCACACACATACAAGCATGTCCCATTGGGAACTCTCTGAAATCGTCTAGAAATTTTGACTCCATTCATAAAATTTTTCTATATCCGGAACAAACCACTTATTACTTCTGTGGCCTATTTGGAACTAACCGAATTCAACAAGTTACTGAGATTCGGAACAGCAAATTTTGATAAATCTTTAAAAGTACACATATTAAAAGAGCCTGCTACTGGGAACTAACTAAATTCACAAAGAAACAGGGTTTTAGTTCTTTAAAACGTTGCTCTACCTTGAATAACAAGCTTATTACATGCGAATCCTATTGGGAACCTAGTGAATTCACCATGATACTTAGATTCCGTTCCTTAAAACGTTGCTATATATTAAAAAGCACACTCATACAAGCATGTCCCATTGGGAACTGACTGAATTCGCTAAGAAATTTTGATTCCCTTCGTTAAAATTTTTCTATATCCCGAACAGTCCACTTATAACTACTGCGGCCTATTTGGAACTAACCGAATTCACCATGTTACTGAGATTCTGCACACCAAATTTTGATAAATCTTTAAAAGTGCTCATATTACAAGGGCCTGCTACTAGGAACTAACTGAATTCACAAAGAAACAGTGTTTCAGTTCGTTAAAACGTTGCTATATCTTGAACAAATTGCTTATTACATGCGAATCCTATTGGGAACCTACTGAATTCAACTTGATCCTTAGATTCCGTTCCTTAAAATATTGCTATATATTGAAATGCACACTCATACAAGCACATCATATTGGGAACTCACTGAATTCGCCTAGAAATTTTGATTCCATTCGTAAAAATTTTTCTATATCCCGAACCGTCCACTTATTACTACTGCAGCCTATTGGGAACTAACCGAATTCACCAAGTTAATGAGATTCGGCTCACCAAATTTTGATAAATCTTTAAAAGTACACATATTACAAGAGCCTGCTACTGGGAACTCACTGAATTCACAAAGAAACGTTGTTTCAGTTCGTTAAAACGTTGGTCTATATTGAACAACATGCTTATGACATGCGAATCCTATTGGGAACCTACTGAATTCACCATGATACTTAGATTCCGTTCCTTCAAATGTTGCTATATACGGAAAAGCACACTCATACAAGCATGTCCCTTTGGGAACTCACTGAATTCGCCTAGAAATTTTGATTCCATTCGTCCAAATTTTTCTATATCCCGAACAGTCCACTTATTACTACTACGGACTATTTGGAACTAACCGAATTCCCAAAGTTACTGAGATTCGGCACACCAAATTTTGATAAATCTTTAAAAGTACAGATATTACAAGAGCCTGTTACTGGGAACTAACTGAATTCACAAAGAAACAGTGTTTCAGTTCGTTAAAACGTTGCTCTATCTTGAATAACAAGCTTATTACATGCGAATCCTATTGGGAACCTAGTGAATTCACCATGATACTTAGATTCTGTTCCTTCAAATGTTGCTATATATTGAAAAGCACACTCATACAAGCGTGTCCCATTGGTAACTCACTGAAATCTCCTAGAAATTTTGATTCCATTCGTGACAATTTTTGTATATCCCGAACAGTCCACTTATTACTACTATGGCCTATTGGGAACTAATCGAATTCACCAAGTTACTGAGATTCGGCACACCAAATTTTGATAAATCTTTAAAAGTTCACATATTACAAGAACCTGCTACTGGGAACTCACTGAATTCACAAAGAAACAGTGTTTTAGTTCGCTAAAACTTTGCTCTATCTTGAACAACATGCTTATTACATGTGAATACTATTGGGAATCTACTGAATTAACCATTATACTTAGATTCCGTTCCTTAAAATATTGCTATATTTTGGAATGCACACTCATACAAGCACATCCTATTGGGAAATCAATATATTCGCCTAGAAATTTTGATTCCATTTGTGATAATTTTTCTATATTTTCCCGAAAAGTCCACTAATTACTACTGCAGCCTATTGGGAACTAACCGAATTCACCAAGTTACTCAGATTCGGCTCAACAAATTTTTATAAATCTTTAAAAGTACACATATTACAAGAGCCTGCTACTAGCAACTAAATGAATTCACAAAGAAACAGTGTTTCAGTTCGTTAAAACGTTGCTCTATCTTGAATAACAAGCTTATTACATGCGAATCCTATTGGGAACCTACAGAATTCACCATGAAACTTAGATTCCGTTTCTTAAAATGTTGCTATATACGGAAAAGCACACTCATACAAGCATGTCCCATTGGGAACTCACTGAATTCACATAGAAATTTTGATTCCATTCGTTAAAATATTTCTATACCACGAACAGTCCACATATTACGACTGTGGCCTATTTGGAACTAACCGAATTCACCATGTTACTCAGATTCGGCTCACCAAATTTTGATAAATCTTTAAAAATACACATATTACATGAGCCTGCTACTAACAACTAACTGAATTCACAAAGAAACAGTGTCAGTTCGTTAAAACGTTGCTCTATCTTAAACAACATGCTTATTACATGCGGATAATATTGGGAACCTACTGATTTCACCATGATACTTAGATTCATTCCTAAAATGATACTATATATTGAAGAGCACACTGATACAAGCATGTTCCATTGGGATCTGACAGAATTCGCCAAGAAATTTTGATTCCATTCGTAAAAATTTTTCTGTACGCCGAACAGTCCATTTAATACTACTGCGGCCTTTTTGGAACTAACAGAATTCACCATGATACTGAGATTCTGCTCACCAAATTTTGATAAATCTTTAAAAGTACTCATATTACAAGGGCCTGCTACTAGGATCTAACTGAATTCACAAAGAAAGAGTGTTTCAATTCGTTAAAAATTTTGCTCTATCTTGAATAACAGGCTTATTACATGCGAATCCTATTGGGAACCTACTGAATTCACCATGATACTTACATTCCGTTCCTTAAAATGTTGCTATATATTGAAAAGCACACTCATACAAGCATATCCCATTGGGAACTCACTGAATTCGCCAAGAAATTTGATTCCATTCGTGAAAATTTTTCTATATCCCGAACTGTCCACTTATTACTACTGCCCCATATTGGAACTAATCGAATTCACCAAGCTACTGTGATTTGGCTCAACAAATTTTGATAAATCTTTATAAGTACACATATTACAAGAGCCTGCTACTGGGAACTAACTGAATTCACAAAGAAACAGGGTTTCAGTTCGTTAAAACGTTGCTCTATCTTGAATAACATGCTTATTACATGCGAATCCTATTGGGAACCTACTGAATTCACCATGATACTTAGATTCCGTTCCTTATAATATTGCTATATATTGAAATGCACACTCATACAAGCACATCCTATTGGGAACTCACTGAATTCGCCTAGAAATTTTGATTCCATTTGTGATAATTTTTCTATATCCTGAACAGTCCACTAATTACTACTGCGGCCTATTGGGAACTAACCGAATTCACCAAGTTACTCAGATTCGATCAACAAATTTTGATAAATCTTTAA
Source organism: Rattus norvegicus (assembly GCF_021556685.1). Classification (NCBI taxonomy): domain Eukaryota; kingdom Metazoa; phylum Chordata; class Mammalia; order Rodentia; family Muridae; genus Rattus; species Rattus norvegicus. Next base: position 1,054,388 of record NC_141540.1, on the reverse strand, counting down.
AAGTACACATATTACAAGAGCCTGCTACTAGCAACTAACTGAATTCAGAAGGAAACAGTGTTTCAGTTCGTTAAAACGTTGCTCTATCTTGAATGACAAGCTTATTACATGCGAATACTATTGGGAACCTACTGAATTCACCATGATACTTAGATTCCGTTCCTTAAAATGTTGCTATATATTGAAAAGCACACTCATACAAGCATGTCCCATTGGGAACTCACTGAATTCTCCTAGTAATTTTGATTCCATTCGTGATAATTTTTCCATATCCCGAACTGTCCACTTATTACTACTACGGCCTATTGGGAACTAATCGAATTCACCAAGTTACTTAGATTCGGCTCACCAAATTTTGATAAATCTTTAAAAGTACACATATTACAAGAGCCTGCTTCTGTGAACTAACTGAATTCACAAAGAAACAGTGTTTCAGTTCGTTAAAACGATGCTCTATCTTGAATAACAAGCTTATTACATGCGAATCCTATTGGGGACCTACTGAATTCACCGTGATACTTATATTCCGTTCTTTAAAATGTTTCTATATATTTAAATACACACTCATACAAGCATGTCCCATTGGGAACTCTCTGAAATCATCTAGAAATTTTGACTCCATTCGTGAAAATTTTTCTATATCCGGAACAATCCACTTATTTCTTCTGTGGCCTATTGGGAACTAACCGAATTCAAAAAGTTACTGAGATTCGGCACACCAAATTTTGATAAATCTTTGAAAGTACAGATATTACAAGAGCCTGCTACTGGGAACTCACTGAATTCACAAAGAAACAGGGTTTCAGTTATTTAAAACGTTGCCCTATCTTGAATAACAAGCTTATTACATGCGAATCCTATTGTGAACCTAGTGAATTCACCATGATACTTAGATTCCATGCCTTAAAATGTTGCTATATATTGAAAAGTACACTCATACAAGCATGTCCCATTGGGAACTGACTGAATTCGCCAAGAAATTTTGATTCCATTCGTGAAAATTTTTCTATACCCCGAAGAGTCCATTTATTACTACTTCGGCCTATTTGGAACTAACCGAATTCACCATGTTAATGAGATTCTGCTCACCAAATTTTGATAAATCTTTAAAAGTACACATATTACCAGAGCCTGCTACTGGGACCTCACTGAATTCACAAATAAACAGTGTTTCAGTTCGCTAAAACGTGGCTCTATCTTGAACAACATGCTTATTACATACGAATCCTATTGGGAACCTACTGAATTCACCATGATACTTAGATTCCGTTCCTTAAAATATTGCTATATATTGAAATGCACACTCATACAAGCACATCATATTGGGAACTCACAGAATTTGCCTAGAAATTTTGATTCCATTCGTGAAAATTTTCTATACCACGAACGGTCCACTTATTACGACTATGGCCTATTTGGAACTAACCGAATTCACCATGTTACTCAGATTCGGCTCAACAAATTTTGATAAATCTTTACAAATACACATATTACAAGAGCCTGCTACTAACAACTAACTGAATTCACAAAGAAACAGTGTTTCAGTTCGTTAAAACGTTGCTCTATCTTGAACAACAGGCTTATTACATGCGGATACTATTGGGAACCTACTGAATTCACCATGATACTTAGATTCAGTTTCTAAATGTTGCTATATATTGAAAAGCACACTCATACAATCATGTCCCTTTGGGAACCTACTGAATTCGCCTAGAAATTTTGATTCCATTCGTGAAAATTTTTCTATATCCCGAACAGTCCACTTATTACTACTGCGGCCTATTGGGAACTAATCGAATTCACCAAGTTACTGAGATTCGGCTCACCAAATTTTGATAAATATTTAAAAGTACACATATTACAGGAGTCTGCTACTGGGATCTAACTGAATTCAGAAAGAAACAGTGTTTCACTTCGTTAAAACGATGCTCTATCTTGAATAAAAAGCTTAATACATGCGAATCCTATTGGGGACCTACTGAATTCACCGTGATACTTAGATTCCGTTCTTTAAAATGTTGCTATATATTGAAATGCACACTCATACAAGCATGTCCCATTGGGAACTCTCTGAAATCATCTAGAAATTTTGACTCCATTCGTGAAAATTTTTCTATATCCGGAACAGTCCGCTTATTACTTCTGTGGCGTATTGGGAACTAACCGAATTCAACAATTTACTGAGATTCGGCTCATCAAATTTTGATAAATCTTTAAAAGTACACATATTACAAGAGCCTGCTACTGGGAACTAATTGAATTCACAAAGAAACATGGTTTGAGTTCGTTGAAACGTTGCTCTATCTTGAATAACAAGGTTATTACATGCGAATCCTATTGGGAACCTACTGAATTCACCATGATACTTAGATTCCGTTCCTTAAAATGTTGCTATATATTGAAAAGCACACTGATACAAGCATGTCCCATTGGGAACTGACTGATTACGCCAATGAATTTTGATAACATTCGTAAAAATTTTTCTATACCCCGAAGAGTCCATTTATTACTACTTCGGCATATTTGGAACTAACAGAATTCACCATGTTACTGAGATTCTGCTCACCAAATTTTGATAAATCTTTAAAAGTACTCATATTACAAGGGCCTGCTACTAGGAAATAACTGAATTCACAAAGAAACAGTGTTTCAGTTCGTTAAAACGTTGCTCTATCTTGAATAACAAGCTTATTACATGCGAATCCTATTGGGAACCTACTGAATTCACCATGATACTTAGATTCCGTTCCTTAAATGTTGCTATATATTGAAAAGCACACTCAAACAATCATGTCCCATAGGGAACTCACTGAATTCGCCTAGAAATTTTGATTCCATTCGTGAAAATTTTTCGAAATCACGAACACTCCACTTATTGCTACTGTGGCCTATTGGGAACTAACAGAATGCACCATGTTACTGAGATTCGGCTCATCAAATTTCGATAAATCTTTAAAAGTACTCATATTACAAGGGCCTGATACTAGGAACTAACTGAATTCACAAAGAAACAGTGTTTCAGTTCGTTAAAATGTTGCTCTAGCTTGAATAACAAACTTATTACATGCGAATCCTATTGGGAACCTACTGAATTCTCCAAGATACTTAGATTACGTTCCTTCAAATGTTGCTATATACGGAAAAGCACACTCATACAAGCATGTCCCATTGGGAACTCACTGAATTCGCCTAGAAATTTTGATTCCATTCGTGCAAATTTTTCTATATCCCGAACAGTCCACTTATTACTACTGCGGCCTATTGGGAACTAATCGAATTCACCAAGTTACTGTGATTCGGCTCACTAAATTTTGATAAATATTTAAAAGTACACATATTACAAGAGTCTGCTATTGGGAACTAACTGAATTCACAAAGAAACAGTGTTTCACTTCGTTAAAACGATGCTCTATCTTGAATAACAAGCTTATTACATGCGAATCCTATTGGGGACCTACTGAATTCACCATGATACTTAGATTCCCTTCCTTAAAATATTGCTATATTTTGGAATGCACACTCATACAAGCACATCCTATTGGGAAATCAATATATTCGCCTAGAAATTTTGATTCCATTTGTGATAATTTTTCTATATTTTCCCGAAAAGTCCACTAATTACTACTGCAGCCTATTGGGAACTAACCGAATTCACCAAGTTACTCAGATTCGGCTCAACAAATTTTGATAAATCTTTAAAAATACACATATTACATGAGCCTGCTACTAACAACTAACTGAATTCACAAAGAAACAGTGTCAGTTCGTTAAAACGTTGCTCTATCTTAAACAACATGCTTATTACATGCGGATAATATTGGGAACCTACTGATTTCACCATGATACTTAGATTCATTCCTAAAATGATACTATATATTGAAGAGCACACTGATACAAGCATGTTCCATTGGGATCTGACGGAATTCGCCAAGAAATTTTGATTCCATTCGTAAAAATTTTTCTGTACGCCGAACAGTCCATTTAATACTACTGCGGCCTTTTTGGAACTAACAGAATTCACCATGTTACTGAGATTCTGCTCACCAAATTTTGATAAATCTTTAAAAGTACTCATATTACAAGGGCCTGGTACTAGGTTCTAACTGAATTCACAAAGAAACAGTGTTTCAGTTCGTTAAAACGTTGCTCTATCTTGAATAACAAGCTTATTACATGCGAATCCTATTGGAAACCTACTGAATTCACCATGATACTTAGATTCCGTTCCTTATAATATTGCTATATATTGAAATGCACACTCATACAAGCACATCCTATTGGGAACTCACTGAATTCGCCTAGAAATTTTGATTCCATTTGTGATAATTTTTCTATATCCTGAACAGTCCACTAATTACTACTGCGGCCTATTGGGAACTAACCGAATTCACCAAGTTACTCAGATTCGCCTAACAAATTTTGATAAATCTTTAAAAGTACACATATTACAAGAGCCTGCTACTAGCAACTAACTGAATTCACAAAGAAACAGTGTTTCAGTTCGTTAAAACGTTGCTCTATCTTGAAAAACAAGCTTATTACATGCGAATACTATTGGGAACCTACTGAATTCACCATGATACTTAGATTCCGTTCCTTAAAATGTTGCTATATATTGAAAAGCACACTCATACAAGCATGTCCCATTGGGAACTCACTGAATTCTCCTAGTAATTTTGATTCCATTCGTGATAATTTTTCCATATCCCGAACTGTCCACTTATTACTACTATGGCCTATTGGGAACTAATCGAATTCACCAAGTTACTGAGATTCGGCTCACCAAATTTTGATAAATCTTTAAATGTACACATATTACAAGAGCGTGCTACTGTGAACTAACTGAATTCACAAAGAAACAGTGTTTCAGTTCGTTAAAATGATGCTCTATCTTGAATAACAAGCTTATTACATGCGAATCCTATTGGGGACCTACTGAATTCACCGTGATACTTATATTCCGTTCTTTAAAACGTTTCTATATATTTAAATGCACACTCATACAAGCATGTCCCATTGGGAACTCTCTGAAATCATCTAGAAATTTTGACTCCATTCGTGAAAATTTTTCTATATCCGGAACAATCCACTTATTTCTTCTGTGGCCTATTGGGAACTAACCGAATTCAAAAAGTTACTGAGATTCGGCACACCAAATTTTGATAAATCTTTGAAAGTACAGATATTACAAGAGCCTGCTACTGGAGCTCACTGAATTCACAAAGAAACAGGGTTTCAGTTATTTAAAACGTTGCCCTATCTTGAATAACAAGCTTATTACATGTGAATCCTATTGTGAACCTAGTGAATTCACCATGATACTTAGATTCCATGCCTTAAAATGTTGCTATATATTGAAAAGTACACTCATACAAGCATGTCCCATTGGGAACTGACTGAATTCGCCAAGAAATTTTGATTCCATTCGTGAAAATTTTTCTATACCCCGAAGAGTCCATTTATTACTACTTCGGCATATTTGGAACTAACAGAATTCACCATGTTACTGAGATTCTGCTCACAAAATTTTGATAAATCTTTAAAAGTACTCATATTACAAGGGCCTGCTACTAGGAAATAACTGAATTCACAAAGAAACAGTGTTTCAGTTCGTTAAAACGTTGCTCTATCTTGAATAACAAGCTTATTACATGCGAATCCTATTGGGAACCTACTGAATTCACCATGATACTTAGATTCCGTTCCTTATATGTTGCTATATATTGAAAAGCACACTCAAACAATCATGTCCCATAGGGAACTCACTGAATTCGCCTAGAAATTTTGATTCCATTCGTGAAAATTTTTCGAAATCACGAACACTCCACTTATTGCTACTGTGGCCTATTGGGAACTAACAGAATGCACCATGTTACTGAGATTTAGCTCATCAAATTTCGATAAATCTTTAAAAGTACTCATATTACAAGGGCCTGATACTAGGAACTAACTGAATTCACAAAGAAACAGTGTTTCAGTTCGTTAAAACGTTGCTCTATCTTGAATAACAAACTTATTACATGCGAATCCTATTGGGAACCTACTGAATTCTCCAAGATACTTAGATTACGTTCCTTCAAATGTTGCTATATACGGAAAAGCACACTCATACAAGCATGTCCCATTGGGAACTCACTGAATTCGCCTAGAAATTTTGATTCCATTCGTGCAAATTTTTCTATATCCCGAACAGTCCACTCATTACTACTCGGCCTATTGGGAACTAATCGAATTCGCCAAGTTACTGTGATTCGGCTCACTAAATTTTGATAAATATTTAAAAGTACACATATTACAAGAGTCTGCTATTGGGAACTAACTGAATTCACAAAGAAACAGTGTCAGTTCGTTAAAACGTTGCTCTAACGTGAATAACAAGCTTATTACATGCGAATCCTATTGGGGACCTACTGAATTCACCGTGATACTTAGATTCCGTTCGTTAAAATGTTGCTATATATTGAAATGCACACTCATACAAGCATGTCCCATTGGGAACTCTCTGAAATCGTCTAGAAATTTTGACTCCATTCATGAAAATTTTTCTAAATACGGAACAGTCCACTTATTACTTCTCTGGCCTATTGGGAACTAACCGAATTCAAAAATTTACTGAGATTCGACTCACCAAATTTTGATAAATCTTTAAAAGTGCATATTTTACAAGAAACTGCTACTGGGAACTCACTGAATTCACAAAGAAACAGTGTTTCAGTTCGCTAAAACGTTGCTCTATCTTGAATAACAAGCTTATTACATGCGAATCCTATTGGGAACCTACTGAATTCACCATGATACTTAGATTCCGTTCCTTAAAATATTGCTAAATATTGAAAATCACACTCATACAAGCATGTCCCATTGGGAACTGACTGAATTCGCCAAGAAATTTTGATACCATTCCTAAAAATTTTTCTGTACGCCGAACAGTCCATTTATTACTACTGCGGCCTATTTGGAACTAACAGAATTCACCATGTTACTGAGATTCTGCTCACCAAATTTTGATAAATCTTTAAAAGTACTCATATTACAAGGGCCTGCTACTAGGAACTAACTGAATTCACAAAGAAACAGTGTTTCAGTTCGTTAAAACGTTACTCTATCTTGAATAACACACTTATTACATGCGAATCCTATTGGAACCTACTGAATTCTCCATGATACTTAGATTACGTTCCTTCAAAATGTTGCTATATACGGAAAAGCACACTCATACAAGCATGTCCCATTAGGAACTCACTGAATTCGCCTAGAAATTTTGATTCCATTCGTGCAAATTTTTCTATATCCCGAACAGTCCACTTATTACTACTGCGGCCTATTGGGAACTAATCGAATTCACCAAGTTACTGAGATTCGGCTCACCAAATTTTGATAAATATTTAAAAGTACACATATTACAAGAGTCTGGTACTGGGATCTAACTGAATTCAGAAAGAAACAGTGTTTCACTTCGTTAAAACGATGCTCTATCTTGAATAAAAAGCTTAATACATGCGAATCCTATTGGGGACCTACTGAATTCACCGTGATACTTAGATTCCGTTCTTTAAAATGTTGCTATATATTGAAATGCACACTCATACAAGCATGTTCCATTGGGAACTCTCTGAAATCACCTAGAAATTTTGACTCCATTCGTGAAAATTTTTCTATATCCGGAACAGTCCACTTATTACTTCTGTGGCGTATTGGGAACTAACCTAATTCAACAATTTACTGAGATTCGGCTCACCAAATTTTGATAAATCTTTAAAAGTACACATATTACAAGAGCCTGCTACTGGGAACTAATTGAATTCACAAAGAAACATGGTTTGAGTTCGTTGAAACGTTGCTCTATCTTGAATAACAAGCTTATTACATGCGAATCCTATTGGGAACCTACTGAATTCACCATGATACTTAGATTCCGTTCCTTAATATGTTGCTATATATTGAAAAGCACACTGATACAAGCATGTCCCATTGGGAACTGACTGATTACGCCAATGAATTTTGATAACATTCGTAAAAATTTTTCTATACCCCGAAGAGTCCATTTATTACTACTTCGGCATATTTGGAACTAACAGAATTCACCATGTTACTGAGATTCTGCTCACCAAATTTTGATAAATCTTTAAAAGTACTCATATTACAAGGGCCTGCTACTAAGAAATAACTGAATTCACAAAGAAACAGTGTTTCAGTTCGTTAAAACGTTGCTCTATCTTGAATAACAACTTATTACATGCGAATCCTATTGGGAACCTACTGAATTCACCATGATACTTAGATTCCGTTCCTTAAATGTTGCTATATATTGAAAAGCACACTCAAACAATCATGCCCATAGGGAACTCACTGAATTCGCCTAGAAATTTTGATTCCATTCGTGAAAATTTTTCGAAATCACGAACACTCCACTTATTGCTACTGTGGCCTATTGGGAACTAACAGAATGCACCATGTTACTGAGATTCGGCTCATCAAATTTCGATAAATCTTTAAAAGTACTCATATTACAAGGGCCTGATACTAGGAACTAACTGAATTCACAAAGAAACAGTGTTTCAGTTCGTTAAAACGTTGCTCTATCTTGAATAACAAACTTATTACATGCGAATCCTATTGGGAACCTACTGAATTCTCCATGATACTTAGATTACGTTCCTTCAAATGTTGCTATATACGGAAAAGCACACTCATACAAGCATGTCCCATTGGGAACTCACTGAATTCGCCTAGAAATTTTGATTCCATTCGTGCAAATTTTTCTATATCCCGAACAGTCCACTTATTACTACTGCGGCCTATTGGGAACTAATCGAATTCACCAAGTTACTGTGATTCGGCTCACTAAATTTTGATAAATATTTAAAAGTACACATATTACAAGAGTCTGCTACTGGGACCTAACTGAATTCACAAAGAAACAGTGTTTCACTTCGTTAAAACGATGCTCTATCTTGAATAACAAGCTTATTACACGCGAATCCTATTGGGGACCTACTGAATTCACCGTGATACTCAGATTCCGTTCTTTAAAATGTTTCTATATATTTAAATGCACACTCATACAAGCATGTCCCATTGGGAACTCTCTGAAATCATCTAGAAATTTTGACTCCATTCGTGAAAATTTTTCTATATCCGGAACAATCCACTTATTTCTTCTGTGGCCTATTGGGAACTAACCGAATTCAAAAAGTTACTGAGATTCGGCACACCAAATTTTGATAAATCTTTGAAAGTACAGATATTACAAGAGCCTGCTACTGGGAGCTCACTGAATTAACAAAGAAACAGGGTTTCAGTTATTTAAAACGTTGCCCTATCTTGAATAACAAGCTTATTACATGCGAATCCTATTGTGAACCTAGTGAATTCACCATGATACTTAGATTCCATGCCTTAAAATGTTGCTATATATTGAAAAGTACACTCATACAAGCATGTCCCATTGGGAACTGACTGAATTCGCCAAGAAATTTTGATTCCATTCGTGAAAATTTTTCTATACCCCGAAGAGTCCATTTATTACTACTTCGGCATATTTGGAACTAACAGAATTCACCATGTTACAGAGATTCTGCTCACAAAATTTTGATAAATCTTTAAAAGTACTCATATTACAAGGGCCTGCTACTAGGAAATAAATGAATTCACAAAGAAACAGTGTTTCAGTTCGTTAAAACGTTGCTCTATCTTGAATAACAAGCTTATTACATGCGAATCCTATTGGGAACCTACTGAATTCACCATGATACTTAGATTCCGTTCCTTATATGTTGCTATATATTGAAAAGCACACTCAAACAATCATGTCCCATAGGGAACTCACTGAATTCGCCTAGAAATTTTGATTCCATTCGTGAAAATTTTTCGAAATCACGAACACTCCACTTATTGCTACTGTGGCCTATTGGGAACTAACAGAATGCACCATGTTACTGAGATTCGGCTCATCAAATTTCGATAAATCTTTAAAAGTACTCATATTACAAGGGCCTGATACTAGGAACTAACTGAATTCACAAAGAAACAGTGTTTCAGTTCGTTAAAACGTTGCTCTATCTTGAATAACAAACTTATTACATGCGAATCCTATTGGGAACCTACTGAATTCTCCAAGATACTTAGATTACGTTCCTTCAAATGTTGCTATATACGGAAAAGCACACTCATACAAGCATGTCCCATTGGGAACTCACTGAATTCGCCTAGAAATTTTGATTCCATTCGTTAAAATTTTTCTATATCCCGAACAGTCCACTTATTACTACTGCGGCCTATTGGGAACTAATCGAATTCAACAATTTACTGAGATTCGGCTCACCAATTTTTGATAAATCTTTAAAAGTACACATTTTACAAGAGCCTCCTACTGGGAACTAATTGAATTCACAAAGAAACATGGTTTCAGTTCGTTAAAACGTTGCTCTATCGTGAATAACAAGCTTATTACATGCTTATCCTATTGGGGACCTACTGAATTCACCATGATACTTAGATTCCGTTCCTCAAAATGTTGCCATATAATGAAATGCACACTCTTACAAGCATGTCCCATTGGGAACTCTCTGAAATCGTCTAGAAATTTTGACTCCATTCGTGAAACTTTTTCTATATCCGGAACAGTCCACTTATTACTTCTGTGGCCTATTGGGAACTAACCGAATTCAACAATTTACTGAGATTCGGCTCACCAATTTTTGATAAATCTTTAAAAGTACACATTTTACAAGAGCCTCCTACTGGGAACTAATTGAATTCACAAAGAAACATGGTTTCAGTTCGTTAAAACGTTGCTCTATCTTGAATAACAAGCTTATTACATGCGAATCCTATTGGGAACCTACTGAATTCACCATGATACTTAGATTCCGTTCCTTAAAATGTTGCTATATATTGAAAAGCACACTGACACAAGATGTCCCATTGGGAGCTGACTGATTTCGCCAAGGAATTTTGATTCCATTCGTAAAAATTTTTCTATACCCCGAAGAGTCCATTTATTACTACTTCGGCCTATTTGGAACTAACAGAATTCACCATGTTACTGAGATTCTTCTCACCAAATTTTGATAAATCTTTAAAAGTACTCATATTACAAGGGCCTGCTACTAGGAACTAACTGAATTCACAAAGAAACAGTGTTTCAGTTCGTTAAAACTTTGCTCTATCTTGAATAACAATCTTATTACATGCAAATCCTATTGGGAACCTACTGAATTCACCATGATACTTAGATTTCATTGCTTCAAATGTTGCTATATACGGAAAAGCACACTCATACAAGCATGTCCCATTAGGAACTCACTGAATTCGCCTAGAAATTTTGATTCCATTCGTGCAAATTTTTCTATATCCCAAACAGTCCACTTATTACTACTGCGGCCTATTGGGAACTAATCGAATTCACCAAGGTACTGAGATTCGGCTCACCAAATTTTGATAAATATTTAAAAGTACACATATTACAAGAGTCTGCTACTGGTATCTAACTGAATTCACAAAGAAACAGTGTTTCACTACCGTTAAAACGATGCTCTACCTTGAATAAAAAGCTTATTACATGCGAATCCTATTGGGGACCAACTGAATTCACCATGATACTTAGATTCCGTTCTTTAAAATGTTGCTATATATTGAAATGCATACTCATAGAAGCATGTCCCATTGGGAACTCTCTGAAATTGTCTAGAAAATTTGAACTCCATTCGTGAAAATTTTTCTATATCCGGAACAGACCACTTATTACTTCTGTGGCCTATTGGAAACTAACCGAATTCAAAAAGTTACTGAGTTTCGGCACACCAAATTTTGATAAATCTTTAAAAGTACACATATTACAAGAGCCTGCTACTGGGAACTAACTGAATTCACAAAGAAACAGGGTTTCAGTTCGTTAAAACGTTGTTCTATCTTGAATAACAACTTATTACATGCGAATCCTATTGGGAACCTACTGAATTCACCATGATACTTAGATTCCATTCCTAAAAAATTTTCTATATATTGAAAAGCACACTCATACAAGCATGTCCCATTGCGAACTGACTGAATTCGCCAAGAAATTTTGATTCCATTCGTAAAAATTTTTCTATATCCCGAACAGTTCAATTATTACTACTGCGGCCTATTTGGAACTAACCGAATTCAACATGTTACTGAGAATCTGCACACCAAATTTTGATAAATCTTTAAAAGTACTCATATTACAAGGGCCTGCTAAGAGGATCTAACTGAATTCACAAAGAAACAGTGATTCAGTCTTTTAAACGTTGCTCTATCTTGAACAACATGCTTATTACATGTGAATCCTATTGGGAACCTACTGAATTCACCATGATACTTAGATTCCGTTCCTTAAAATATTGCTATATATTGAAAAGCACACTCATACAAGCACATCATATTGGGAACTCACTGAATTCGCCTAGAAATTTTGATTCCATTCGTGAAAAGTTTTCTATATCCCGTACTGTCCACTTATTACTACTGCGGCCTATTGGGAACTAATCGAATTCACCAAGTTACTGAGATTCGGCTCACCAAATTTTGATAAATCTTTAACAGTACACATATTACAAGAGCCTGCTACTGGGAACTCACTGAAGTCACTGAAACGGTGTTTTAGTTCGTTAAAACTTTGCTCTATCTTGAACCACATGCTTATTACATGCAAATCCAATTGGGAACCTACTGAATTCACCATGATACTTAGATTCCGTTCCTTCAAATGTTGCTATATACGGAAAAGCACACTCATACAAGCATGTCCCATTGGGAACTCACTGAATTCGCCTAGAAATTTTGATTCCATTCGCGCAAATTTTTCTATATCCCGAACAGTCCACTTCTTACTACTGCGGCCTATTGGGAACTAACCGAATTCAACAATTTACTGAGATTCGGCTCACCAAAATTTGATAAATCATTAATAGTACACATATTACAAGAGCCTGCTACTGGGAACTCACTGAATTCACAAAAAACAGTGTTTCAGTTCGTTACAACGTTGCTCTATCTTGAACAACATGCTTATTACATGCGAATACTATTGGGAACCTACCGAATTCACCATGATACTTAGATATCGTTCCTTAAAATATTGCTATATATTGAAATGCACACTCATACAAGCACATCCTATTGGGCACTCACTGAATTCGCCTAGAAATTTTCATTCCATTCGTGAAAATTTTTCTTTATCCCGAACAGTCTACTTATTACTAATGTGGCCTATTGGGAACTAACCGAATAATCATTAAAAGTACACATATTACAAGAGCCTGCTACTGGGAACTCACTAAATTCACAACAAAACAGTGTTTCAGTTCGTTAAAACGTTGCTCTATCTTGAATAACAAGCTTATTACATGCGAATCCTATTGGAGATCTACTGAATTCACCATGACACTTAGATTCTGTTACTTAAAATGTTGCTATATATTGAAAAGCACACTCATACAAGCATGTCCCATTGGGAACTCCCTGAATTCGCCTAGAAATTTTGATTCCATTCTTGAAAATTTTTCTATATCCCTAAGAGGCCACTTATTACTACTGCGGCCTATTGGGAACTAAGTGAATTCCCAAAGTTACTGAGATTTGGCTCACCAAATTTTGATAAATCTTTAAAAGTACACATATTACAAGAGCCTGCTACTGGGAACTAATGGAATTCACAAAGAAACAGTGTGTCAGTTCGTTAAAACCTTGCTCTATGTTGAATAACAAGCTTATTAGACACAAATCCTATTGGAAACCTACTGAATTCACCATGATACTTAGATTCAGTTCCTTAAAATGTTTATATTTTATATATACAAATGTTATAGATTTGTATATATATTTTACATATATATACAAATTCCGTGGTTTGTCTACTCATTCCTTTAGTGACATCCTCTGCAGAGCACTGCTCTCATTTCAATAAACTCCACCTTATTAATTCTTGTACAAATCTTGCCTATTGTTACACAGCTGAAAGGTCATCAGCTATCGAAGTTCATGGCTTTCTCTTTTAGCTTCTTAGAGCCTTATAGTTGGTCAGAGTTAACTTCTGTGATGGTTATAACAAGATCTGTATCTCGGTTTCTCTGTTTGTACATGGATGTCCAGTTGTTGCAGCACCATTAGCTAAAATCATGGTCTTCACTCTATCCCACTGCTTATGCCTCTGTCAGTCATTGGCTAATTAATACGGATACAGATATATGTATATATACATTATATATCTATATATATTTTATATATACAAATGTTATATATTGAAAAGCACACTCATACAAGCTTGTCCCATTGGGAACTCACTGAATTCGCCTTGAAATTTTGATTCCATTCGTGACAAATTATCTATATCCCGAAGAGTCCACTTATTACTACTGCGGCCTGTTGGGAACTAACAGAATTCAACAAGTTACTCAGATTCGGCTCAGGAAATTTTGATAAATCTTTAAAAGTACACATATTACAAGAGCGTGCTACTGGGAACTAACGGAATTCACAAAGAAAAAGTGTTTCAGTTCGTTAAAACCTTGCTCTATGTTGAATAACAGCTTATTACATGCAAATCCTATTGGGAACCTATTGAATTCACCATGATACTTAAGACTCTGTTCCTTAAATGTTGCTATATATTGAAAAGCACAGTCATACAAGCATGTCCCATGGGAACTCACTGAATTCGCCTAGAAATTTTGATTCCATTCGTGAAAATTTTTCTATATCCCGAACAGTCCACTTATTACTATTGCGGCCTATAGGGAACTAACCGAATTCATCAAGTTACTGATATTCGGCTCACCAAATTTTGATGAATCTGTAAAATTACACATATTACAAGAGCCTACTACTGGGAACAAAATGAATTCACAAAGAAACAGTGTTTCAGTTCGTTAAAACGTTGCTCTATCTTGAATAACAAGCTTATTACATGCGAATCCTATTGAGGACCTACTCAATTTCCATGATACTTAGATTCCGTTCCTTGAAATGTTACTAGATATTGAAAAGCAAACCCATACAGGCATATCCCATGGGAAGTCACTGAATTCGCCTAGAAATTTTTATTCCATTCGTGAAAATTTTTCTATATCCTGACAAGTCCACTTATTACTACTGCGGCCTACTGGGAAATAACCGAATGCAAAAAGATACTCAGATTAGGCTCAGGAAATTTTGATAAATTTTAAAAGTACACATATTACAAGAGCCTGCTACTGGGAACTAACGGAATTCACAAAGAAACAGTGTGTCAGTTCGTTAAAACGTTGCTCTATGTTGAATAACAAGCTTATTAAACACAAATCCTATTGGGAACGTACAGAATTCACCATGATACTCAGATTCCGTTCCTTAAAATGTTGCTATATATTGAGAAGCACACTCATACAAGCATGTCCCATTGGGAATTCACTATTTTGCGTAGAAATTTTGATTCCATGCGTGTAAATTTTTCTATATCACGAACACTCCACTTATTACTCCAGCGGCCTATAGGGAACTAACCTAATTCACCTAGTTACTGAGATTCGGCTCAGGAAATTTTGATAAACCTTTAAAAGTACACATATTACAAGAGCCTGCTACTGGGAACTAACTGAATTCACAAAGAAACAGTGTTTCAGTTCGTTAAAACTGTGCTCTATCTTGAATAACAAGCTTATTACATGCGAATCCTATTGGGAATCTACTGAATTCACCATGATACTTAGATTCCGTTCCATAAAATGATGCTATATATTGAAAATCACACTCAAACAAACATGTCCCATAGGGTATTTACTGAAATCAACCTGAACTTTTGATTCCATTCGGTGAAAATTTTTCTATATCCTGAAGAGTCCACTTATTACTTCTGTGGCCTATTGGGTACTAACCGATTTCACCAAGTTACTGAGTTTAGCTCACCAAATTTTGATAAATCTTTAAAAGTACACATATTACACGAGCCTGCTACTGTGAAGTAACTGAATTCACAAAGAAACAGGATTTCAGTTCATTAAATCGTTGCTCTATCTTGAATAACAAGCTTATTACATGCGAATCCTATTGGGAACCTACTCTAATCACCATGATACATAGATTCCGTTCCATAAAATGTTGCTATATATTGAAAAGCACAATCATACAAGCATGTACCATTGGGAACTCACTGAATTCGCCTAGAAATTTTGATTCCATTCGTTAAAATTTTTCTATATCCCGAACAGTCCACTTATTACTACTGCGGCCTATTGGGAACTAATCGAATTCAACAATTTACTGAGATTCGGCTCACCAATTTTTGATAAATCTTTAAAAGTACACATTTTACAAGAGCCTCCTACTGGGAACTAATTGAATTCACAAAGAAACATGTTTTCAGTTCGTTAAAACGTTGCTCTATCGTGAATAACAAGCTTATTACATGCTTATCCTATTGGGGACCTACTGAATTCACCATGATACTTAGATTCCGTTCCTCAAAATGTTGCCATATAATGAAATGCACACTCTTACAAGCATGTCCCATTGGGAACTCTCTGAAATCGTCTAGAAATTTTGACTCCATTCGTGAAAATTTTTCTATATCCGGAACAGTCCACTTATTACTTCTGTGGCCTATTGGGAACTAACCGAATTCAACAATTTACTGAGATTCGGCTCACCAATTTTTGATAAATCTTTAAAAGTACACATTTTACAAGAGCCTCCTACTGGGAACTAATTGAATTCACAAAGAAACATGGTTTCAGTTCGTTAAAACGTTGCTCTATCTTGAATAACAAGCTTATTACATGCGAATCCTATTGGGAACCTACTGAATTCACCATGATACTTAGATTCCGTTCCTTAAAATGTTGCTATATATTGAAAAGCACACTGACACAAGATGTCCCATTGGGAGCTGACTGATTTCGCCAAGGAATTTTGATTCCATTCGTAAAAATTTTTCTATACCCCGAAGAGTCCATTTATTACTACTTCGGCCTATTTGGAACTAACAGAATTCACCATGTTACTGAGATTCTTCTCACCAAATTTTGATAAATCTTTAAAAGTACTCATATTACAAGGGCCTGCTACTAGGAACTAACTGAATTCACAAAGAAACAGTGTTTCAGTTCGTTAAAACTTTGCTCTATCTTGAATAACAATCTTATTACATGCAAATCCTATTGGGAACCTACTGAATTCACCATGATACTTAGATTTCATTGCTTCAAATGTTGCTATATACGGAAAAGCACACTCATACAAGCATGTCCCATTAGGAACTCACTGAATTCGCCTAGAAATTTTGATTCCATTCGTGCAAATTTTTCTATATCCCAAACAGTCCACTTATTACTACTGCGGCCTATTGGGAACTAATCGAATTCACCAAGGTACTGAGATTCGGCTCACCAAATTTTGATAAATATTTAAAAGTACACATATTACAAGAGTCTGCTACTGGTATCTAACTGAATTCACAAAGAAACAGTGTTTCACTACCGTTAAAACGATGCTCTACCTTGAATAAAAAGCTTATTACATGCGAATCCTATTGAGGACCAACTGAATTCACCATGATACTTAGATTCCGTTCTTTAAAATGTTGCCATATATTGAAATGCATACTCATAGAAGCATGTCCCATTGGGAACTCTCTGAAATTGTCTAGAAAATTTGAACTCCATTCGTGAAAATTTTTCTATATCCGGAACAGACCACTTATTACTTCTGTGGCCTATTGGGAACTAACCGAATTCAAAAAGTTACTGAGTTTCGGCACACCAAATTTTGATAAATCTTTAAAAGTACACATATTACAAGAGCCTGCTACTGGGAACTAACTGAATTCACAAAGAAATAGGGTTTCAGTTCGTTAAAACGTTGTTCTATCTTGAATAACAACTTATTACATGCGAATCCTATTGGGAACCTACTGAATTCACCATGATACTTAGATTCCATTCCTAAAAATTTTTCTATATATTGAAAAGCACACTCATACAAGCATGTCCCATTGCGAACTGACTGAATTCGCCAAGAAATTTTGATTCCATTCGTAAAAATTTTTCTATATCCCGAACAGTTCAATTATTACTACTGCGGCCTATTTGGAACTAACCGAATTCAACATGTTACTGAGAATCTGCACACCAAATTTTGATAAATCTTTAAAAGTACTCATATTACAAGGGCCTGCTAAGAGGATCTAACTGAATTCACAAAGAAACAGTGATTCAGTCTTTTAAACGTTGCTCTATCTTGAACAACATGCTTATTACATGTGAATCCTATTGGGAACCTACTGAATTCACCATGATACTTAGATTCCGTTCCTTAAAATATTGCTATATATTGAAAAGCACACTCATACAAGCACATCATATTGGGAACTCACTGAATTCGCCTAGAAATTTTGATTCCATTCGTGAAAAGTTTTCTATATCCCGTACTGTCCACTTATTACTACTGCGGCCTATTGGGAACTAATCGAATTCACCAAGTTACTGAGATTCGGCTCACCAAATTTTGATAAATCTTTAACAGTACACATATTACAAGAGCCTGCTACTGGGAACTCACTGAAGTCACTGAAACGGTGTTTTAGTTCGTTAAAACTTTGCTCTATCTTGAACCACATGCTTATTACATGCAAATCCAATTGGGAACCTACTGAATTCACCATGATACTTAGATTCCGTTCCTTCAAATGTTGCTATATACGGAAAAGCACACTCATACAAGCATGTCCCATTGGGAACTCACTGAATTCGCCTAGAAATTTTGATTCCATTCGCGCAAATTTTTCTATATCCCGAACAGTCCACTTCTTACTACTGCGGCCTATTGGGAACTAACCGAATTCAACAATTTACTGAGATTCGGCTCACCAAAATTTGATAAATCATTAATAGTACACATATTACAAGAGCCTGCTACTGGGAACTCACTGAATTCACAAAAAACAGTGTTTCAGTTCGTTACAACGTTGCTCTATCTTGAACAACATGCTTATTACATGCGAATACTATTGGGAACCTACCGAATTCACCATGATACTTAGATACCGTTCCTTAAAATATTGCTATATATTGAAATGCACACTCATACAAGCACATCCTATTGGGCACTCACTGAATTCGCCTAGAAATTTTCATTCCATTCGTGAAAATTTTTCTTTATCCCGAACAGTCTACTTATTACTAATGTGGCCTATTGGGAACTAACCGAATAATCATTAAAAGTACACATATTACAAGAGCCTGCTACTGGGAACTCACTAAATTCACAACAAAACAGTGTTTCAGTTCGTTAAAACGTTGCTCTATCTTGAATAACAAGCTTATTACATGCGAATCCTATTGGAGATCTACTGAATTCACCATGACACTTAGATTCTGTTACTTAAAATGTTGCTATATATTGAAAAGCACACTCATACAAGCATGTCCCATTGGGAACTCCCTGAATTCGCCTAGAAATTTTGATTCCATTCTTGAAAATTTTTCTATATCCCTAAGAGGCCACTTATTACTACTGCGGCCTATTGGGAACTAAGTGAATTCCCAAAGTTACTGAGATTCGGCTCACCAAATTTTGATAAATCTTTAAAAGTACACATATTACAAGAGCCTGCTACTGGGAACTAATGGAATTCACAAAGAAACAGTGTGTCAGTTCGTTAAAACCTTGCTCTATGTTGAATAACAAGCTTATTAGACACAAATCCTATTGGAAACCTACTGAATTCACCATGATACTTAGATTCAGTTCCTTAAAATGTTTATATTTTATATATACAAATGTTATAGATTTGTATATATATTTTACATATATATACAAATTCCGTGGTTTGTCTACTCATTCCTTTAGTGACATCCTCTGCAGAGCACTGCTCTCATTTCAATAAACTCCACCTTATTAATTCTTGTACAAATCTTGCCTATTGTTACACAGCTGAAAGGTCATCAGCTATCGAAGTTCATGGCTTTCTCTTTTAGCTTCTTAGAGCCTTATAGTTGGTCAGAGTTAACTTCTGTGATGGTTATAACAAGATCTGTATCTCGGTTTCTCTGTTTGTACATGGATGTCCAGTTGTTGCAGCACCATTAGCTAAAATCATGGTCTTCACTCTATCCCACTGCTTATGCCTCTGTCAGTCATTGGCTAATTAATACGGATACAGATATATGTATATATACATTATATATCTATATATATTTTATATATACAAATGTTATATATTGAAAAGCACACTCATACAAGCTTGTCCCATTGGGAACTCACTGAATTCGCCTTGAAATTTTGATTCCATTCGTGACAAATTATCTATATCCCGAAGAGTCCACTTATTACTACTGCGGCCTGTTGGGAACTAACAGAATTCAACAAGTTACTCAGATTCGGCTCAGGAAATTTTGATAAATCTTTAAAAGTACACATATTACAAGAGCGTGCTACTGGGAACTAACGGAATTCACAAAGAAAAAGTGTTTCAGTTCGTTAAAACCTTGCTCTATGTTGAATAACAGCTTATTACATGCAAATCCTATTGGGAACCTATTGAATTCACCATGATACTTAAGACTCTGTTCCTTAAATGTTGCTATATATTGAAAAGCACAGTCATACAAGCATGTCCCATGGGAACTCACTGAATTCGCCTAGAAATTTTGATTCCATTCGTGAAAATTTTTCTATATCCCGAACAGTCCACTTATTACTATTGCGGCCTATAGGGAACTAACCGAATTCATCAAGTTACTGATATTCGGCTCACCAAATTTTGATGAATCTGTAAAATTACACATATTACAAGAGCCTGCTACTGGGAACAAAATGAATTCACAAAGAAACAGTGTTTCAGTTCGTTAAAACGTTGCTCTATCTTGAATAACAAGCTTATTACATGCGAATCCTATTGAGGACCTACTCAATTTCCATGATACTTAGATTCCGTTCCTTGAAATGTTACTAGATATTGAAAAGCAAACCCATACAGGCATATCCCATGGGAAGTCACTGAATTCGCCTAGAAATTTTTATTCCATTCGTGAAAATTTTTCTATATCCTGACAAGTCCACTTATTACTACTGCGGCCTACTGGGAAATAACCGAATGCAAAAAGATACTCAGATTAGGCTCAGGAAATTTTGATAAATTTTAAAAGTACACATATTACAAGAGCCTGCTACTGGGAACTAACGGAATTCACAAAGAAACAGTGTGTCAGTTCGTTAAAACGTTGCTCTATGTTGAATAACAAGCTTATTAAACACAAATCCTATTGGGAACGTACAGAATTCACCATGATACTCAGATTCCGTTCCTTAAAATGTTGCTATATATTGAGAAGCACACTCATACAAGCATGTCCCATTGGGAATTCACTATTTTGCGTAGAAATTTTGATTCCATGCGTGTAAATTTTTCTATATCACGAACACTCCACTTATTACTCCAGCGGCCTATAGGGAACTAACCTAATTCACCTAGTTACTGAGATTCGGCTCAGGAAATTTTGATAAACCTTTAAAAGTACACATATTACAAGAGCCTGCTACTGGGAACTAACTGAATTCACAAAGAAACAGTGTTTCAGTTCGTTAAAACTGTGCTCTATCTTGAATAACAAGCTTATTACATGCGAATCCTATTGGGAATCTACTGAATTCACCATGATACTTAGATTCCGTTCCATAAAATGATGCTATATATTGAAAATCACACTCAAACAAACATGTCCCATAGGGTATTTACTGAAATCAACCTGAACTTTTGATTCCATTCGGTGAAAATTTTTCTATATCCTGAAGAGTCCACTTATTACTTCTGTGGCCTATTGGGTACTAACCGATTTCACCAAGTTACTGAGTTTAGCTCACCAAATTTTGATAAATCTTTAAAAGTACACATATTACACGAGCCTGCTACTGCGAAGTAACTGAATTCACAAAGAAACAGGATTTCAGTTCATTAAATCGTTGCTCTATCTTGAATAACAAGCTTATTACATGGGAATCCTATTGGGAACCTACTCTAATCACCATGATACATAGATTCCGTTCCATAAAATGTTGCTATATATTGAAAAGCACAATCATACAAGCATGTACCATTGGGAACTCACTGAATTCGCCTACAAATTTTGATTCCATTAGTGAGATTTTTTCTATATCCCGAACAGTCACTTATTACGACTGCGGTCGATTGGGAACTAACCGAATTCACCAAGTTCCTGAGATTCGGCTCACCAAATTTTGATAAATCTTGAAAAGGACACATATTACAAGAGCCTGCTACTGGCAACAAACTGAATTCACAAAGAAACAGTGTTTCAGTTCGTTAAAACGTTTCTCTATCTTGAATAACAAGCTTATTACATACGAATCCTATTGGGAACCTACTGAATTCACAATGATACTTAGATTCCGTTCCTTAAATGTTGCTATAAATTGAAAAGCACACTCATACAAGCATGTCCTATGGGAACTCACTGAATTCGCCTAGAAATTTTGATTCCATTCGTGAAAATTTTTCTATAACCCGAACAGTCCACTTATTACTACTGCGGCCTATTGGAAACTAACCGAATTCACCAAGTTACTCAGATTAGGCTCAGAAAATTTTGATAAATCTTTAAAAGTACACATATTACAATAGCAGGCTAATGGGAACTAACTGAATTCACAAAGAAACAGTGTTTCAGTTCGTTAAAACTTTGCTCTATCTTGAATAACAAGCTTATTACATGCGAATCCTATTGGGAACCTACTCTAATCACCATGATACTTAGATACCGTTCCTTAAAATGTTGCTATATATTGAAAAGCACACTCATACAAGCATGTCCCATTGGGAACTCACTGAATTCGAATAGAAATTTTGATTCCATTCGTGAGAATTTTTCTATATCCCGGACAGTCCACTTATTACGACTGTCGCCTACTGGGAACTAACCGAATTCACAAAGTTACTGAGATTCGGCTCAGGAAATTTTGATAAATCTTTAAAAGTACACATATTACAAGAGCCTGGTACTGGGAACTAACTGAATTCACAATGAAACAGTGTTTCAGTTCGTTAAAACGTTGCTCTATCATGAATTACAAGCTTATTACATGCGAATCCTATGGGGAACCTACAGAATTCACCATGATACTTAGATTCCGTTCCTTAAAATGTTGCTATATATTGAAAAGCACACTCATACAAGCATGTCCCATTGGGAACTCACTGAATTCGCCTAGAAATTTTGATTCCATTCGTGAAAATTTTTCTATATCCCGATCAGTCCACTTATTACGACT
This sequence comes from Rattus norvegicus, assembly GCF_021556685.1. Lineage (NCBI taxonomy): Eukaryota > Metazoa > Chordata > Mammalia > Rodentia > Muridae > Rattus > Rattus norvegicus. Next base: position 1,031,105 of record NC_141540.1, on the reverse strand, counting down.
GTGGCCTATTGGGAACTAACCGATTTCACCAAGTTCCTGAGATTCGACTCACCAAATTTTGATAAATCTTGAAAAGGACACATATTACAAGAGCCTGCTACTGGCAACTAACTGAATTCACAAAGAAACAGTGTTTCAGTTCGTCAAAACGTTGCTCTATCTGTAATAACAAGCTTATTACAAGAGAATCCTACTGGGAACCTACTGAATTCACCATGATACTTAGATTCCGTTCCTTAAATGTTGCTATGAATTGAAAAGCACACTCATACAAGCATGTCCCATGGGAACTCACTGAATTCGCCTAGAAATTTTGATTCCATTCGTGAAAATTTTTCTATATCCCGAACAGTCCATTTATTACTACTGCTGCCTATTGGGAACTAACCGAATTCACCAAGTTACTCAGATTAGGCTCAGGAAATTTTGATAAATCTTTAAAAGTACACATATTACAAGAGCAGGCTACTGGGAACTAAATGAATTCACAAAGAAACAGTGTTTCAGTTCGTTATAACCTTGCTCTATATTGAATAACCACCTTATTATATGCGAATCCTACTGGGAACCTACTAAATCACAGTGGTACTCAGATTCCGTTCCTTAAAATGTTGCTATATATTGCAAAGCACACTCATACAAGCATGTCCCATTGGGAACTCACTGAATTCGCCTAGAAATTTTGATTCCATTCGTGAAAATTTTTCTATATCCCGAACAGTCCACTTATTACTACTGCGGCCTATTGGGAACTAACCGAATTCACAAAGTTACTGAGATTCGGCTCAGGAAATTATGATAAATCTTTAAAAGTACACATATTACAAGAGCCTGGTACTGGGAACTAACTGAGTTCACAAAGAAACATTGTTTCAGTTCGTTAAAACGTTGCTCTATCTTGAATAACAAGCTTAATACGTGCGAATCCTATTTGAAACCTACTGAATTCACCATGATACTAAGATTCCGTTCCTTAAAATGTTTATATTTTATATATACAAATGTTATATATTCGTCTATATATTTTATATATATACAAATTCCGTGGTTTGTCTACTCATTCCTTTAGTGACATCCTCTGCAGAGCACAGCTCTCATTTCAATAAACTCCAGCTTATTAATTCTTGTACATATCTTGCCTTAGTGTTACACAGCTGAAAGGTCATCAGCTATCGAAGGTCATGGCTTTCTCTTTTAGCTTCTTAGAGCCTCATAGTTGGTCTGAGTTAACTTCGGTGATGGTTATAACAAGACCTGTATCTCGGTTTCTCTATTTGTACATGGATGTCCAGGTGTTGCAGCACCATTAGCTAAAATCATGGTCTTCACTCTATCTCACTGCTTATGCCTCTGTCAGTCATTGGCTAATTAATACGGATACAGATATATATATATTATATATCTATAAATATTTTATATATACAAATGTTATATATTGAAAAGCACACTTATACAAGCTTGTCCCATTGGGAACTCACTGAATTCGCCTAGAAATTTTTATTCCATTCGTGACAAATTATCTATATCCCGAAGAGTCCACTTATTACTACTGCGGCCTACTGGGAACTAACCGAATTCAACAAGTTACTCAGATTCGGCTCGGGAAATTTTGATAAATCTTTAAAAGTACACATATTACAAGAGCCTGCTTCTGGGAACTAACGGAATTCACAAAGAAAAAGTGTTTCAGATCGTTAAAACCATGCTCTATGTTGAATAACAAGCTTATTACATGCAAATCCTATTGGGAACGTACAGAATTCACCAGGTTACTTAGATTCCGTTCCGTAAAATGTTGCCATATATTGAAAAGCAAACGCATACAAGCATGTACCAGTGGGAATTCACTGATTTTGCCTAGAAATTTTGATTCCATTCGTGTAAATTTTTCTATATCACGAACACTCCACTTATTACCTCTGTGGCCTATTTGGAACTAACCGATTTCACCAAGTTACTGAGATTCAGCTCACCAAATTTTGATAAATCTTTAAAAGTACACATATTACACGAGCCTGCTACTGGGAACTAACTGAATTCACAAAGAAACAGGATTTCAGTTTCTTTAAACGTTGCTCTTTCTCGAATAACAAGCTTATTACATGCGAATCCTATTGGGAACCTACTGAATTCACCATGATACTTAGGTTCCGTTCCTTAAAATGTTGCTCTATATTAAAAGCAAACTCATAAAAGCATGTCCCATTGGGAACTCATTGAATTCGCCTAGAAATTTTCATTCCATTCGTGAAAATATTTCTATACCCCGAACAGTCCACTTATTACTACTGCGGCCTATAGGGAACTAACCGAATTCAATAAGTTACTCAGATTCGGCTCACCAAATTTTGATAAATCATTAAAAATACACATATTACAAGAGCTTGCTACTGGAAACTAACTGAATTCACAAAGAAACAGTGTTTCAGTTCGTTAAAACGTTGCTCTATGTTGAATAACAACCTTATTACATGCAAATCCTATTTGGAACCTACTGAATTCACCATGATACTTTGATTCCGTTCCTTAAAATGTTGCTACCTATTGAAAAGCACAATCATACAAGCATATCCCATTGGAACTCACTGATTTCGTCTAGAAATTTTGATTCCATTCGTGAACATTTTTCTATATCACGAACAGTCCACTTATTACTACTGCGGCCTATTGGGAAGTAACCGATATCACCAAGTTACTGAGATTCGGCTCAGGAAATTATGATAAATCTTTAAAAGTACACATATTACAAGAGCCTGCTACTGGGAACTAACTGAGTTCACAAAGAAACATTGTTTAAGTTCGTTAAAACGTTGCTCTATCTTGAATAACAAGCTTAATACGTGCGAATCCTATTTGAAACCTACTGAATTCACCATGATACTTAGATTCCGTTCCTTAAAATGTTTATATTTTATATATACAAATGTTATATATTCGTCTATATATTTTATATATATACAAATTCCGTGGTTTGTCTACTCATTCCTTTAGTGACATCCTCTGCAGAGCACAGCTCTCATTTCAATAAACTCCAGCTTATTAATTCTTGTACATATCTTGCCTTAGTGTTACACAGCTGAAAGGTCATCAGCTATCGAAGGTCATGGCTTTCTCTTTTAGCTTCTTAGAGCCTCATAGTTGGTCTGAGTTAACTTCGGTGATGGTTATAACAAGACCTGTATCTCGGTTTCTCTATTTGTACATGGATGTCCAGGTGTTGCAGCACCATTAGCTAAAATCATGGTCTTCACTCTATCCCACTGCTTATGCCTCTGTCAGTCATTGGCTAATTAATACGGATACAGATATATATATATTATATATCTATAAATATTTTATATATACAAATGTTATATATTGAAAAGCACACTTATACAAGCTTGTCCCATTGGGAACTCACTGAATTCGCCTAGAAATTTTTATTCCATTCGTGACAAATTATCTATATCCCGAAGAGTCCACTTATTACTACTGCGGCCTACTGGGAACTAACCAAATTCAACAAGTTACTCAGATTCGGCTCGGGAAATTTTGATAAATCTTTAAAAGTACACATATTACAAGAGCCTGCTTCTGGGAACTAACGGAATTCACAAAGAAAAAGTGTTTCAGATGGTTAAAACCTTGCTCTATGTTGAATAACGAGCTTATTACATGCAAATCCTATTGGGAACGTACATAATTCACCAGGTTACTTAGATTCCGTTCCGTAAAATGTTGCCATATATTGAAAAGCAAACTCATACAAGCATGTACCAGTGGGAATTCACTGATTTTGCCTAGAAATTTTGATTCCATTCGTGTAAATTTTTCTATATCACGAACACTCCACTTATTACCTCTGTGGCCTATTTGGAACTAACCGATTTCACCAAGTTACTGAGATTCAGCTCACCAAATTTTGATTAATCTTTAAAAGTACACATATTACACGAGCCTGCTACTGGGAACTAACTGAATTCACAAAGAAACAGGATTTCAGTTTCTTTAAACGTTGCTCTTTCTTGAATAACAAGCTTATTACATGCGAATCCTATTGGGAACCTACAGAATTCACCATGATACTTAGATTCCGTTCCTTAAAATGTTGCTCTATATTAAAAGCAAACTCATACAAGCATGTCCCATTGGGAACTCATTGAATTCGCCTAGAAATTTTCATTCCATTCGTGAAAATATTTCTATACCCCGAACAGTCCACTTATTACTACTGCGGCCTATAGGGAACTAACCGAATTCAATAAGTTACTCAGATTCGGCTCACCAAATTTTGATAAATCATTAAAAATACACATATTACAAGAGCTTGCTACTGGAAACTAACTGAATTCACAAAGAAACAGTGTTTCAGTTCGTTAAAACGTTGCTCTATGTTGAATAACAACCTTATTACATGCAAATCCTATTTGGAACCTACTGAATTCACCATGATACTTTGATTCCGTTCCTTAAAATGTTGCTACCTATTGAAAAGCACAATCATACAAGCATATCCCATGGGAACTCACTGATTTCGTCTAGAAATTTTGATTCCATTCGTGAACATTTTTCTATATCAGGAACAGTCCACTTATTACTACTGCGGCCTATTGGGAAGTAACCGATATCACCAAGTTACTGAGATTCGGCTCAGGAAATTATGATAAATCTTTAAAAGTACACATATTACAAGAGCCTGCTACTGGGAACTAACTGAATTCACAAAAAAAGAGTGTTTCAGTTCGTTAAAACTTTGCTCTATATTGAATAACAAGCTTAATACATGAGAATCCTATTGGGAACCTACTGAATTCAGCATGATACTTTGATTCCGTTTCTTAAAATGTTGCTATATATTGAAAAGCACAATCATACAAGCATATCCCATGGAAACTCACTGATTTCATCTAGAAATTTGGATTCCATTCGTGTAAATTTTACTATATCACGAACAGTCCACTTATTACTACTGCGGCCTATTGGGAACTAACCGAATTCACCAAGTCACTGAGATTCGGCTCAAGAAATTTTGATAAATCTTTAAAAGTACACATATTACAATAGCAGGTTACGGGTAACTAACTGAATTCACAAAGAAACAGTGTTTCAGTTTGTTAAAACGTTGCTCTATCTTGAATAACAAGGTTACTACATGCGAATCCTATTGGGAACCTACTGAATTCAGCATGATACTTAGATTCCGTTCCTTAAAATGTTGCTATATATTGAAAAGCACACTCAAACAAACATTTCCCATTGGGAACTCACTGAAATCGAATATAAATTTTGATTCCATTTGTGAAAATTTTTCAATATTCCGAGGAGTCCACTTATTAATTCTGTGGCCTATTGGGAACTAACCGAATTCACCAAGTTACTGAGATTCGGCTCAACAAATTTTGATAAATCTTTAAAAGTACACATATTACACGAGCCTGCTACTGGAACTAACTGAATTCACAAAGAAACAGTGTTTCAGTTCGTTAAAACTATGCTCTATCTTGAATAACAAGCTTATTACATGCGAATCCTATTGGGAACCTACTGAATTCACCATATTACTTAGACTCCGTCCCTTAAAATGTTGCTATATATTGAAAAGCACATTCATACAAGCATGTCCCATTGGTAACTCACTGAATTCGCCTAGAAATATTGATTCCATTCGTGAAAATTTTACTATATCCCGAAGAGTCCACTTATTACTACTGCGGCCTATTGGGAACTAAGTGAACTCAAAAAGTTCCTGAGATTCGGATCACCAAATTTTGATAAATCTTTAAAAGATCACATATTACAAGAGCCTGCTACTGGGAACTAACTGAATTCACAAAGAAACAGTATTTCAGTTCGTTAAAACGTTGCTCCATTTTGAATAACAAGCTTATTACATGCGAAATCTATTGGGAATCTCCTGAATTCACCATAATACTTAGATTCCGTTCCTTAAAATGTTCCTATATATTGAAAAGCACAATCATACAAGCATGTCCAATTGGGGACTGATTGACTTTGCCTAGAAATTTTGATCCCATTCGTCAAAATTTTTCTATATCCCGAACAGTCCACTTAATACTACTGCGGCTATTGGAAAGTAACCGATATTACCAAGTTACTGAGATTCGGCTAACCAAATTTTGATAAATCTTAAAAGTACACAATTACAAGAGCCTGCTACTGGGAACTAACTGAATTCACAAAGAAACAGTGTTTCAGTTCGTTAAAACCTTGCTCTATCTTGAATAACAAGCTTATTACATGCGAATCCTACTGGGAACCTACTGAATTCACCATGATACTTAGATTCCGTTCCTTAAAATGTTGCTATAAATTGAAAAGCACACTCATACAAGCATGTCCCATTGGGAAGTCACTGAATTTGACTAGAAATTTTGATTCCATTTGTGAAAATTTTTCTATATCCCGAACAGTCCAATTATTACTACTGCGGCCTATTGGGAACTAACCGAATTCACCAAGTTACTGAGATTGGGCTCAGGAAATTTTGATAATTCTTTAAAAGTACACATATTACAAGAGCTTGCTACTGGAAACTAACTGCATTCACAAAGAAACAGTGTTTCAGTTCGTTAAACGTTACTCTATCTTGAATAACAATCTTATTACATGCGAATCCTATTGGGAACCTACTGAATTCACCATGATACTTATATTCCGTTCCTTAAATTGTTGCTATATATTGAAAAGCACACTCATACAAGCATGTCCCATGGTAAATCACTGATTTTGCCTAAAAATTTTGATTCCATTCGTGAACATTTTTCTATATCACTAACAGTCCACTTATTACTATTGCGGCCTATTGGGAAGTAACCGAATTCACCAAGTTACTGAGATTCGGCTCAGGATATTTTGATAAATCTTTATAAGTACACATATTACAAGAGCCTGCTACTGGGAACTACCTGAAATCACAAAGAAAGAGTGTTTCAGTTCGTTAAATCTTTGCTCTATATTGAATAACAAGCTTAATACATGCGAATCCTATTGGGAACCTACTCAATTCACCATGATACTTTGATTCCGTTCCTTCAAATGTTGCTATATATTTAAAAGCACAATCATACAAGCATATCCCATGGGAACTCACTGATTTCGTCTAGAAATTTTGATTCCATTCGTGTAAATTTTACTATATCACGAACAGTCCACTTATTACTACTGCGGCCTATTGGGAACTAACCGAATTCACCAAGTTACTGAGATTCGGCTCAAGAAATTTTGATAAATCTTTAAAAGTACACATATTACAATAGCAGGTTACGGGTAAATAACTGAATTCACAAAGAAACAGTGTTTCAGTTTGTTAAAACGTTGCTCTATCTTGAATAACAAGGTTACTACATGCGAATCCTATTGGGAACCTACTGAATTCACCATGATACTTAGATTCCGTTCCTTAAAATGTTGCTATATATTGAAAAGCACACTCAAACAAACATTTCCCATTGGGAACTCACTGAAATCGTATATAAATTTTGATTCCATTCGTGAAAATTTTTCAATATTCCGAAGAGTCCACTTATTACTTCTGTGGCCTATTGGGAACTAACCGAATTCACCAAGTTACTGATATTCGGCTCAACAAATTTTGATAAATCTTTAAAAGTACACATATTACACGAGCCTGCTACTGGAACTAACTGAATTCACAAAGAAACAGTGTTTCAGTTCGTTAAAACTATGCTCTATCTTGAATAACAAGCTTATTACATGCGAAACCTATTGGGAACCTACTGAATTCACCATAATACTTAGACTCCGTCCCTTAAAATGTTGCTATATATTGAAAAGCAAACTCATACAAGCATGTCCCATTGGAAACTCACTGAATTCGCCTAGAAATTTTCATTACATTCTTGACAATTTTTCTATAACCCGAAAATTCCACTTATTACAACAGCGGCATATATGGAACTAACCGAATTGAATAAAATACTCAGATTAGGCTCAGGAAATTTTGATAAATCTTTAAAAGTACACATATTACAAGAGCCTGCTACTGGGAACTAACTGAATTCACGAAGAAACAGTGTTTCAGTTCGTGAAAACTTTGCTCTATCTTGAATAACAATCTTATTACATGCGAATCCTTTTGGGAACCTACTGAATTCACCATGATGCTTATATTCCGTTCCTTAAAATGTTGCTATATATTGAAAAGCACACTCATACAAGCATGTCCCATGGGAAATCACTGATTTTGCCTAGAAATTTTGATTCCATTCGTGAACATTTTTCTATATCACGAACAGTCCACTTAATACTACTGCGGCCTATTGGGAAGTAACCGAATTCACCAAGTTACTGAGATTTGGCTCAGGATATTTTGATAAATCTTTAAAAATACACATATTACAAGAGCCTGCTACTGGGAACTAACTGAATTCACAAAGAAACAGTGTTTCAGTTCGTTAAAACTTTGCTCTATATTGAATAACAAGCTTAATACATGCGAATCCTATTGGGAACCTACTGAATTCACCATGATACTTATAATCCGTTCCTTCAAATGTTGCTATATATTGAAAAGCACACTCATACTAGCATGTCCCATTGGGAACTCACTGAATACGCCTAGATATTTTCATTCATTCGTGAAAATTTTTCTATAAGCCGAAAATTCCACTTATTACTACTGAGGCCTATAGGGAACTAACTGAATTGAATAAGTTACTCAGATTCGGCTCACCAATTTTGATAAATCTTTAAAAGTACACATATTACAAGAGCCTGCTACTGGGAACTAACAGAATTCACAAAGAAACAGTGTTTCAGTTCGTTAAAACGTTGCTCTATCTTGAATAACAATCATATTACATATGAATCCTCTTGGGAACCTCCTGAATTCACTATGATACTTAGATTCCGTTCCTTAAAATGTTGCTATATATTGAAAAGCACACTCTTACAAGCATGTCCCTTTGGGAACTCACGGAATTCGCCTAGAAATTTTCAATCCATTCGTGAAAATTTTTCTATATCTCGACCTGTTAACTTATTACTACTGCGGCCTACAGGGAACTAACCGAATTCAATAAGTTTCTCAGATTCGGCTCACCAAAATTTGATAAATCTCGAAAAGGACACAAATTACAAGAGCCTGCTACTGGCAACTAACTGAATTCACAAAGAAACAGTGTTTCAGTTCGTTAAAACGTTGCTCTATCTTGAATAACAAGCTTATTACATGCGAATCCTACTGGGAACCTACTGAATTCACCATGATACTTAGATTCCGTTCTTTAAAATGTTGCTATAAATTGAAAAGCACACTCATACAAGCATGTCCCATTGGGAACTCACTGAATTTGACTAGAAATTTTGATTCCATTTGTGAAAATTTTTCTATATCCCGAACAGAACAATTATTACTACTGCGGCCTATTGGGAACTAACCGAATTCCCCAAGTTACTGAGATTGGGCTCAGGAAATTTTGATAATTCTTTAAAAGTACACATATTACAAGAGCCTGCTACTGGGAACTAACTGCATTCACAAAGAAACAGTGTTTCAGTTCGTTAAACGTTGCTCTATCTTGAATAACAATCTTATTACATGCGAATCCTACTGGGAACCTACTGAATTCACCATGATACTTATATTCCGTTCCTTAAATTGTTGCTATATATTGAAAAGCACACTCATACAAGCATGTCCCATGGTAAATCACTGATTTTGCCTAAAAATTTTGATTCCATTCGTGAACATTTTTCTATATCACTAACAGTCCACTTATTACTACTGCGGCCTATTGGGAAGTAACCGAATTCACCAAGTTACTGAGATTCGGCTCAGGATATTTTGATAAATCTTTAAAAGTACACATATTACAAGAGCCTGCTACTGGGAACTACCTGAATTCACAAAGAAAGAGTGTTTCAGTTCGTTAAATCTTTGCTCTATATTGAATAACAAGCTTAATACATGCGAATCCTATTGGGAACCTACTCATTCACCATGATACTTTGATTCCGTTCCTTCAAATGTTGCTATATATTGAAAAGCACAATCATACAAGCATATCCCATGGGAACTCACTGATTTCGTCTAGAAATTTTGATTCCATTCGTGTAAATTTTACTATATCACGAACAGTCCACTTATTACTACTGCGGCCTATTGGGAACTAACCGAATTCACCAAGTTACTAAGATTCGGCTCAAGAAATTTTGATAAATCTTTAAAAGTACACATATTACAATAGCAGGTTACGGGTAAATAACTGAATTCACAAAGAAACAGTGTTTCAGTTTGTTAAAACGTTGCTCTATCTTGAATAACAAGGTTACTACATGCGAATCCTATTGGGAACCTACTGAATTCACCATGATACTTAGATTCCGTTCCTTAAAATGTTGCTATATATTGAAAAGCACACTCAAACAAACATTTCCCATTGGGAACTCACTGAAATCGTATATAAATTTTGATTCCATTCGTGAAAATTTTTCAATATTCCGAAGAGTCCACTTATTACTTCTGTGGCCTATTGGGAACTAACCGAATTCACCAAGTTACTGATATTCGGCTCAACAAATTTTGATAAATCTTTAAAAGTACACATATTACACGAGCCTCCTACTGGAACTAACTGAATTCACAGAGAAACAGTGTTTCCGTTCCTTAAAACGCTGCTCTATATTGAATAAAAAGCTTATTACATGCGAAACCTATTGGGAACCTACTGAATTCACCATAACACTTAGACTCCGTCTCTTAAAATGTTGCTATATATTGAAAAGCAAACTCATACAAGCATGTCCCATTGGAAACTCACTGAATTCGCCTAGAAATTTTCATTACATTCTTGACAATTTTTCTATAACCCGAAAATTCCACATATTACAACAGCGGCATATATGGAACTAACCGAATTGAATAAAATACTCAGATTAGGCTCAGGAAATTTTGATAAATCTTTAAAAGTACACATATTACAAGAGCCTGCTACTGGGAACTAACTGAATTCACGAAGAAACAGTGTTTCAGTTCGTGAAAACTTTGCTCTATCTTGAATAACAATCTTATTACATGCGAATCCTTTTGGGAACCTACTGAATTCACCATGATACTTATATTCCGTTCCTTAAAATGTTGCTATATATTGAAAAGCACACTCATACAAGCATGTCCCATGGGAAATCACTGATTTTGCCTAGAAATTTTGATTCCATTCGTGAACATTTTTCTATATCACGAACAGTCCCCTTATTACTACTGCGGCCTATTGGGAAGTAACCGAATTCACCAAGTTACTGAGATTTGGCTCAGGATATTTTGATAAATCTTTAAAAATACACATATTACAAGAGCCTGCTACTGGGAACTAACTGAATTCACAAAGAAACAGTGTTTCAGTTCGTTAAAACTTTGCTCTATATTGAATAACAAGCTTACTACATGCGAATCCTATTGGGAACCTACTGAATTCACCATGATACTTATAATCCGTTCCTTCAAATGTTGCTATATATTGAAAAGCACACTCATACTAGCATGTCCCATTGGGAACTCACTGAATACGCCTAGATATTTTCATTCATTCGTGAAAATTTTTCTATAAGCCGAAAATTCCACTTATTACTACTGCGGCCTATAGGGAACTAAGTGAATTGAATAAGTTACTCAGATTCGGCTCACCAATTTTGATAAATCTTTAAAAGTACACATATTACAAGAGCCTCCTACTGGGAACTAACGGAATTCACAAAGAAACAGTGTTTCAGTTCGTTAAAACGTTTCTCTATCTTGAATAACAATCATATTACATATGAATCCTCTTGGGAACCTCCTGAATTCACCATGAAACTTAGATTCCGTTCCTTAAAATGTTGCTATATATTGAAAAGCACACTCATACAAGCATATCCCTTTGGGAACTCACGGAATTCGCCTAGAAATTTTCATTCCGTTCGTGAAAATTTTTCTATATCTCGACCTGTTAACTTATTACTACTGCGGCCTACAGGGAACTAACCGAATTCAATAAGTTACTCAGATTCGGTTCACCAAATTTTGATAAATCTTTTAAAGTACACATATTTCAAGACCCTGCTACTGGGAACTAACTGAATTCACTTGAAACAGTGTTTCAGTTCGTTAACACGTTGCTCTATCTTGAATAACTAGCTTATTACATGCGAATCCTATTGGGTAGCTATTGATTACACCACGATACTTAGATTCCGTTCCTTAAAATGTTGCTATATATTGAAAAGCACACTCATACAAGCATGTCCCATTGGGAACTCACTGAATTCGCCTAGAAATTTTGATTCCATTCATGAAAATTTTTCTATAACCCGAAAATTCCACTTATTACTACTGCGGCCTATAGGGAACTAACCGAATTGAATAATTTACCCAGATTCGGCTCACCAAATTTTGATATATCTTTAAAAGTACACATATTACAAGAGCCTGCTACTGGGAACTAACTGAATTCACAATGAAACAGTGTTTCAGGTCGTTAAAACGTTGCTCTATCATGAATTACAAGCTTATTACATGCGAATCCTATTGGGAACCTACTGATTTCACCGTGATACTTAGATTCCGTTCCTTCAAATGTTGCTATATATTGAAAAGCACACTCATACAAGAATGTACCATTGGGAACTCACTGAATTCGCCTAGAAATTTTGATTCCATTCGTGAAAATTTTTCTATATCCCGAACAGTCCACTTATTACTACTGCGGCCTATTGGGAACAAACCGAATTCACAGAGTTCCTGAGATTCGGCTCAACAAATTTTGATAAATCTTGAAAAGGACACATATTACAAGAGCCTGCTTCTGGCAACTAACTGAATTCACAAAGAAACAGTGTTTCAGTTCGTTAAAACGTTACTCTATCTTGAATAACAATCTTATTACATGCGAATCCTATTGGGAACCTACTGAATTCACCATGATACTTAGATTCCGTTCCTTAAATGTTGCTATATATTGAAAAGCACACTCATACAAGCATGTCCCATGGGAACTCACTGAATTCGCCTAGAAATGTTGATTCCATTCGTGAAAATTTTTCTATATCTGGAACAGTCCACTTATTACTACTGCGACCTATTGGGAACTAACAGAATTCACCAAGTTACACAGATTAGGCTCAGGAAATTTTGATAAATCTTCAAAGTACACATATTACAAGAGCAGGTACTGCGAACTAAATGAATTCACAAAGAAACAGTGTTTCAGTTCGTAACCTTGCTCTATATTGAATTACCAGCCTATTACATGCGAATCCTACTGGGAACCTACTGAATTCACCATGATACTCAGATTCCGTTCCTTAAAATGTTGCTATATATTGCAAAGCACACTCATACAAGCATGTCCCATTGGGAACTCACTGAATTTGCCTAGAAATATTGATTCCATTTGTGAAAATTTTTCTATATCCCGAACAGTCCAATTATTACTACTGCGGCCTATTGGGAACTAACCGAATACACCAAGTTACTGAGATTCGGCTCAGGAAATTTTGATAAATCTTTAAAAGTACACATATTACAAGAGCCTGTTACTCGGAACTAACTGAATTCACAATGAAACAGTGTTTCAGTTCGTTAAAATGTTGGTCTATCTTGAATTACAAGCTTATTACATTCGAATCCTATTGGAAACTACTGAATTCACCATGATACATAGATATCGTTCCTTTAATTGTTGCTATATATTGCAAAGCACACTAATACAAGCATGTCCCATTGGTAACTCACTGAATTCGCCTAGAAATTTGATTCCATTCGTGAAAATTTTTCTATATCCCGAACAGTCCACTTATTACTACTGCGGCCTACTGGGAACTGATCGAATTCACCAAGTTACTGAGATTCGGCTCAGGAAATTTTGATAAATCTTGAAAAGTACACATATTACTATACCCTGGTACTGGGAACTAACTGAATTCACAATGAAACAGTGTTTCTGGTCATTAAAACGTTCCTCTATCATGAATTACAAGCTTATTACATGCGAATCCTATTGGGAACCTACTGAATTCACCATGATACTTAGATTCCGTTCCTTCAAATATTGCTATATATTGAAAAGCACACTCATACAAGCATGTACCATTAGGTACTCACTGAATTCGCCTAGAAATTTTGATTCCATTCGTGAAAATTTTTCTATATCCCGAACAGTCCACTTATTACGACTGCGGCCTATTGGGAACTAACGGAATTCACCAAGTTCCTGAGATTCGGCTCACCAAATTTTGATGAATCTTTAAAAGTACACATATTTCAAGAGCCTGCTACTGGCAACTAACTGAATTCTCAAAGAAACAGTGTTTCAGTTCGTTAAAACCTTGCTCTATATTGAATAACCAGCTTATTACATGCGAATCCTATTGGGAACCTACTGAATTCACCAATACTCAGATTCCGTTCCTTAAAATGTTGCTATATATTGATAAGTACACTCATACAAGCATGTCCCATTGGGAACTCACTGAATTCGCCTAGAAATTTTGATTCCATTCCTGAAAATTTTTCTATAAGCCGAAAATTCCACTTATTACTACTGCGGCCTATAGGGAACTAACTGAATTGAATAAGTTACTCAGACTCGGCTCACCAATTTTGATAAATCTTTAAAAGTACACATATTACAAGAGCCTCCTACTGGGAACTAACGGAATTCACAAAGAAACAGTGTTTCAGTTCGTTAAAACGTTGCTCTATCTTGAATAAAAATCATATTACATATGAATCCTCTTGGGAACCTCATGAATTCGCCATGATACTTAGATTCCGTTCCTTAAAATGTTCCTATATATTGAAAAGCACACTCTTAAAAGCATGTCCCTTTGGGAACTCACGGAATTCGCCTAGAAATTTTCAATCCATTCGTGAAAATTTTTCTATATCTCAACCTGTTAACTTATTGCTACTGCGGACTACAGGGAACTAACCGAATTCAAAAATTTTCTCAGATTCGGCTTACCAAATTTTGATAAATCTTGAAAAGGACACATATTACAAGAGCCTGCTACTGGCAACTAACTGAATTCACAAAGAAACAGTGGTTCAGTTCGTTAAAACGTTGCTCTATCTTGAATAACAATCTTATTACATGCGAATCCTATTGGGAACCTACTGAATTCACCATGATACTTAGATTCCGGTCCTTAAATGTTTTATAAATTGAAAAGCACACTCATACAAGCATGTCCCATGGGAACTCACTGAATTCGCCTAGAAATGTTGATTCCATTCGTGAAAATTTTTCTATATCCGGAACAGTCCACGTATTACTACTGCGACCTATTGGGAACTAACAGAATTCACCAAGTTACTCAGATTAGGCTCAGGAAATTTTGATAAATCTTCAAAGTACACATATTACAAGAGCAGGTACTGGGAACTAACTGAATTCACAAAGAAACAGTGTTTCAGTTCGTTAAAACCTTGCTCTATATTGAATTACCAGCTTATTACATGCGAATCCTACTGGGAACCTACTGAATTCACCATGATACTCAGATTCCGTTCCTTAAATTGTTGCTATATATTGCAAAGCACACTCATACAAGCATGTCCCATTGGGAACTCACTGAATTTGCCTAGAAATTTTGATTCCATTTGTGAAAATTTTTCTATATCCCGAACAGTCCAATTATTACTACTGCGGCCTATTGGGAACTAACCGAATTCACCAAGTTACTGAGATTCGGCTCAGGAAATTTTGATAAATCTTTAAAAGTACACATATTACTAGAGCCTGGTACTGGGAACTAACTGAATTCACAATGAAACAGTGTTTCAGTTCGTTAAATCGTTGCTCTATCATGAATTACAAGCTTATTACATGCGAATCCTATTGGGAACCTACTGAATTCACCATGATACTTAGATTCCGTTCCTTCAAATGTTGCTATATATTGAAAAGCACACTCATACAAGCATGTACCATTAAGAACTCACTGAATTCGCCTAGAAATTTTGATTCCATTCGTGAAAATTTTTCTATATCCCGAACAGTCCACTTATTACGACTGCGGCCTATTGGGAACTAACGGAATTCACCAAGTTCCTGAGATTCGGCTCACCAAATTTTGATAAATCTTTAATAGTACACATATTTCAAGAGCCTGCTACTGGAACTAACTGAATTCACAAAGAAACAGTGTTTCAGTTCGTTAAAACCTTGCTCTATATTGAATAACCAGCTTATTACATGCGAATCCTATTGGGAACCTACTGAATTCATCATGATACTCAGATTCCGTTCCTTAAATATTGCTATATATTGAAAAGCACACTCATATAAGCATGTCCCATTGGGAACTCACTGAATTCGCCTAGAAATTTTGATTCCATTCATGAAAATTTTTCTATAACCCGAAAATTCCACTTATTACTACTCCGGCCTATAGGGAACTAACCGAATTGAATAAGTTACCCAGATTCGGCTCACCAAATTTTGATACATCTTTAAAAGTACACATATTTAAGAGCCTGCTACTGGGAACTAACTGAATTCACAAAGAAACAGTGTTTCAGTTCGTTAAAACGTTGTTCTATCTTGAATAACAAGCCTATTACATGCGAATCCTATTGGGAACCTACTGAATTCACCATGATACTTAGATTCCGTTCCTTAAAATGTTGCTATATATTGAAAAGCACACTCATACTAGCATGTACCATTAAGAACTCACTGAATTCGCCTAGAAATTTTGATTCCATTCGTGAAAATTTTTCTATATCCCGAACAGTCCACTTATTACTACTGCGGCTTATTGGGAACTAACGGAATTCACAAAGTTCCTGAGATTCGGCTCACCAAATTTTGATAAATTTGAAAAGGACACATATTACAAGAGCCTGCTTCTGGCAACTAACTGAATTCACAAAGAAACAGTGGTTCAGTTCGTTCAAACGTTGCTCTATCTTGAATAACAATCTTATTACATGCGAATCCTACTGGGAACCTACTGAATTCACCATGATACTTAGATTCCGTTCCTTAAATGTTGGTATAAATTGAGAAGCACACTCATACAAGCATGTCCCATGGGAACTCACTTTATTCGCCTAGAAATTTTGATTCCATTCGTGAAAATTTTTCTATATCCGGAACAGTCCACTTATTACTACTGCGACCTATTGGGAACTAACAGAATTAACCAAGTTACTCAGATTAGGCTCAGGAAATTTTGATAAATCTTCAAAGTACACATATTACAAGAGCAGGTACTGGGAACTAACTGAATTCACAAAGAAACAGTGTTTCAGTTTGTTAAAACCTTGCTCTATATTGAATTACCAGCCTATTACATGCGAATCCTACTGGGAACCTACTGAATTCACCATGATACTCAGATTCCGTTCCTTAAAATGTTGCTATATATTGCAAAGCACACTCATACAAGCATGTCCCATTGGGAACTCACTGAATTTGCCTAGAAATTTTGATTCCATTTGTGAAAATTTTTCTATATCCCGAACAGTCCAATTATTACTACTGCGGCCTATTGGGAACTAACCGAATTCACCAAGTTACTGAGATTCGGCTCAGGAAATTTTGATAAATCTTTAAAAGTACACATATTAGAAGATCCTGGTACTGGGATCTAACTGAATTCACAATGATACAGTGTTTCAGTTCGTTAAAACGTTGGTCTATCTTGAATTACAAGCTTATTACATTCGAATCCTATTGGAAACTATTGAATTTACAATGTTACATAGATATCGTTCCTTAAAATGTTTCTATATATTGCAAAAAACACTAATACAAGCATGTTCCATTGGGAACTCACTGAATTCGCCTAGAAATTTGATTCCATTCGTGAAAATTTTTCTATATCCCAAACAGTCCACTTATTAATACTGCGGCCTACTGGGAACTAATCGAATTCACCAAGTTAGTGAAATTCGGCTTAGCAAATTTTGTTAAATCTTTAAAAGTACACATATTACTAGAGCCTGGTACTGGGAACTAACTGAATTCACAGTGAAACAGTGTTTCAGGTCGTTAAAACGTTGCTCTATCTTGAATTACAAGCTTATTACATTCAAATCCTATTGGGAACTACTGAATTCACCATGATACATAGATATCGTTCCTTAAAATGTTGCTATATATTGCAAAGCACACTAATACAAGCATGTCCCATTGGGAACTCACTGAATTCGCCTAGAAATTTGATTCCATTCGTGAAAATTTTTCTATATCCCGAACAATCCACTTATTACTACTGCGGCCTACTGGGAACTAATCGAATTCACCAAGTTACTGAGATTCGGCTCAGGAAATTTTGATAAATCTTTAATAGTACACATATTACTAGAGCCTGGTACTGGGAACTAACTGAATTCACAATGAAACAGTGTTTCAGTTCGTTAAAACGTTGCTCTATCATGAATTACAAGCTTATTACATGCGAATCCTATTGGGAACCTACTGAATTCACCATGATACTTAGATTCCGTTCCTTCAAATGTTGCTATATATTGAAAAGCACACTCATACAAGCATGTACCATTAAGAACTCACTGAATTCGCCTAGAAATTTTGATTCCATTCGTGAAAATTTTTCTATATCCCGAACAGTCCACTTATTACGACTGCGGCCTATTGGGAACTAACGGAATTCACCAAGTTCCTGAGATTCGGCTCACCAAATTTTGATAAATCTTTAATAGTACACATATTTCAAGAGCCTGCTACTGGAACTAACTGAATTCACAAAGAAACAGTGTTTCAGTTCGTTAAAACCTTGCTCTATATTGAATAACCAGCTTATTACATGCGAATCCTATTGGGAACCTACTGAATTCATCATGATACTCAGATTCCGTTCCTTAAATATTGCTATATATTGAAAAGCACACTCATATAAGCATGTCCCATTGGGAACTCACTGAATTCGCCTAGAAATTTTGATTCCATTCATGAAAATTTTTCTATAACCCGAAAATTCCACTTATTACTACTGCGGCCTATAGGGAACTAACCGAATTGAATAAGTTACCCAGATTCGGCTCACCAAATTTTGATACATCTTTAAAAGTACACATATTTAAGAGCCTGCTACTGGGAACTAACTGAATTCACAAAGAAACAGTGTTTCAGTTCGTTAAAACGTTGTTCTATCTTGAATAACAAGCCTATTACATGCGAATCCTATTGGGAACCTACTGAATTCACCATGATACTTAGATTCCGTTCCTTAAAATGTTGCTATATATTGAAAAGCACACTCATACTAGCATGTACCATTAAGAACTCACTGAATTCGCCTAGAAATTTTGATTCCATTCGTGAAAATTTTTCTATATCCCGAACAGTCCACTTATTACTACTGCGGCTTATTGGGAACTAACGGAATTAACAAAGTTCCTGAGATTCGGCTCACCAAATTTTGATAAATTTGAAAAGGACACATATTACAAGAGCCTGCTTCTGGCAACTAACTGAATTCACAAAGAAACAGTGGTTCAGTTCGTTCAAACGTTGCTCTATCTTGAATAACAATCTTATTACATGCGAATCCTACTGGGAACCTACTGAATTCACCATGATACTTAGATTCCGTTCCTTAAATGTTGGTATAAATTGAAAAGCACACTCATACAAGCATGTCCCATGGGAACTCACTTTATTCGCCTAGAAATTTTGATTCCATTCGTGAAAATTTTTCTATATCCGGAACAGTCCACTTATTACTACTGCGACCTATTGGGAACTAACAGAATTAACCAAGTTACTCAGATTAGGCTCAGGAAATTTTGTTAAATCTTCAAAGTACACATATTACAAGAGCAGGTACTGGGAACTAACTGAATTCACAAAGAAACAGTGTTTCAGTTTGTTAAAACCTTGCTCTATATTGAATTACCAGCCTATTACATGCGAATCCTACTGGGAACCTACTGAATTCACCATGATACTCAGATTCCGTTCCTTAAAATGTTGCTATATATTGCAAAGCACACTCATACAAGCATGTCCCATTGGGAACTCACTGAATTTGCCTAGAAATTTTGATTCCATTTGTGAAAATTTTTCTATATCCCGAACAGTCCAATTATTACTACTGCGGCCTATTGGGAACTAACCGAATTCACCAAGTTACTGAGATTCGGCTCAGGAAATTTTGATAAATCTTTAAAAGTACACATATTAGAAGATCCTGGTACTGGGATCTAACTGAATTCACAATGATACAGTGTTTCAGTTCGTTAAAACGTTGGTCTATCTTGAATTACAAGCTTATTACATTCGAATCCTATTGGAAACTATTGAATTTACAATGATACATAGATATCGTTCCTTAAAATGTTGCTATATATTGCAAAAAACACTAATACAAGCATGTTCCATTGGGAACTCACTGAATTCGCCTAGAAATTTGATTCCATTCGTGAAAATTTTTCTATATCCCAAACAGTCCACTTATTAATACTGCGGCCTACTGGGAACTAATCGAATTCACCAAGTTAGTGAGATTCGGCTTAGCAAATTTTGTTAAATCTTTAAAAGTACACATATTACTAGAGCCTGGTACTGGGAACTAACTGAATTCACAGTGAAACAGTGTTTCAGGTCGTTAAAACGTTGCTCTATCTTGAATTACAAGCTTATTACATTCAAACCCTATTGGGAACTACTGAATTCACCATGATACATAGATATCGTTCCTTAAAATGTTGCTATATATTGCAAAGCACACTAATACAAGCATGTCCCATTGGGAACTCACTGAATTCGCCTAGAAATTTGATTCCATTCGTGAAAATTTTTCTATATCCCGAACAATCCACTTATTACTACTGCGGCCTACTGGGAACTAATCGAATTCACCAAGTTACTGAGATTCGGCTCAGGAAATTTTGATAAATCTTTAAAAGTACACATATTACTAGAGCCTGGTACTGGGAACTAACTGAATTCACAATGAAACAGTGTTTCAGTTCGTTAAAACGTTGCTCTATCATGAATTACAAGCTTATTACATGCGAATCCTATTGGGAACCTACTGAATTCACCATGATACTTAGATTCCGTTCCTTCAAATGTTGCTATATATTGAAAAGCACACTCATACAAGCATGTACCATTAAGAACTCACTGAATTCGCCTAGAAATTTTGATTCCATTCGTGAAAATTTTTCTATATCCCGAACAGTCCACTTATTACGACTGCGGCCTATTGGGAACTAACGGAATTCACCAAGTTCCTGAGATTCGGCTCACCAAATTTTGATAAATCTTTAATAGTACACATATTTCAAGAGCCTGCTACTGGAACTAACTGAATTCACAAAGAAACAGTGTTTCAGTTCGTTAAAACCTTGCTCTATATTGAATAACCAGCTTATTACATGCGAATCCTATTGGGAACCTACTGAATTCATCATGATACTCAGATTCCGTTCCTTAAATATTGCTATATATTGAAAAGCACACTCATATAAGCATGTCCCATTGGGAACTCACTGAATTCGCCTAGAAATTTTGATTCCATTCATGAAAATTTTTCTATAACCCGAAAATTCCACTTATTACTACTGCGGCCTATAGGGAACTAACCGAATTGAATAAGTTACCCAGATTCGGTTCACCAAATTTTGATACATCTTTAAAAGTACACATATTTAAGAGCCTGCTACTGGGAACTAACTGAATTCACAAAGAAAGAGTGTTTCAGTTCGTTAAAACGTTGTTCTATCTTGAATAACAAGCCTATTACATGCGAATCCTATTGGGAACCTACTGAATTCACCATGATACTTAGATTCCGTTCCTTAAAATGTTGCTATATATTGAAAAGCACACTCATACTAGCATGTACCATTAAGAACTCACTGAATTCGCCTAGAAATTTTGATTCCATTCGTGAAAATTTTTCTATATCCCGAACAGTCCACTTATTACTACTGCGGCCTATTGGGAACTAACCGAATTCACCAAGTTACTGAGATTCGGCTCAGGAAATTTTGATAAATCTTTAAAAGTACACATATTAGAAGATCCTGGTACTGGGATCTAACTGAATTCACAATGATACAGTGTTTCAGTTCGTTAAAACGTTGGTCTATCTTGAATTACAAGCTTATTACATTCGAATCCTATTGGAAACTATTGAATTTACAATGATACATAGATATCGTTCCTTAAAATGTTGCTATATATTGCAAAAAACACTAATACAAGCATGTTCCATTGGGATCTCACTGAATTCGCCTAGAAATTTGATTCCATTCGTGAAAATTTTTCTATATCCCAAACAGTCCACTTATTAATACTGCGGCCTACTGGGAACTAATCGAATTCACCAAGTTAGTGAGATTCGGCTTAGCAAATTTTGTTAAATCTTTAAAAGTACACATATTACTAGAGCCTGGTACTGGGAACTAACTGAATTCACAGTGAAACAGTGTTTCAGGTCGTTAAAACTTTGCTCTATCATGAATTACAAGCTTATTACATGCGAATCCTATTGGGAACCTACTGAATTCACCATGTTACTTAGATTCCGTTCCTTCAAATGTTGCTATATATTGACAAGCACACTCATACAAGCATGTACCATTGGGAACTCACTGAATTCGCCTAGAAATTTTGATTCCATTTGTGAAAATTTTTCTATATCCCGAACAGTCCAATATTACGACTGCGGCCTATTGGGAACTAACGAAATTCAACAAGTTTCTGAGATTCGGCTCACCAAATTTTGATAAATCTTTAAAAGTACATATTTCAAGAGCCTGCTACTGGCAACTAACTGAATTCACAAAGAAACAGTGTTTCAGTTCGTTAAAACATTGCTCTATATTGAATAACCAGCTTATTACATGCGAATCCTATTGGGAACCTACTGAATTCACCATGATACTCAGATTCCGTTCCTTAAAATGTTGCTATGTATTGAAAAGTACACTCATACAAGCATGTCCCATTGGGAACACACTGAATTCGCCTAGAAATTTTGAATCCATTCGTGAAAATTTTCCTTAAGCCGAAAATTCCACTTATTAATACGCGGCCTATATGGAACTAACTGAATTGAATAAGTTACTCAGACTCGGCTCACCAATTTTGATAAATCTTTAAAAGTACACATATTACAAGAGCCTCCTACTGGGAACTAACGGAATTCACAAAGAAACAGTGTTTCAGTTTGTTAAAACTTTGCTCTATCTTGAATAACAATCATATTACTTATGAAAACTCTTGGGAACCTCCTGAATTCACCATGATACTTAGATTCCGTTCCTTAAAATGTTGCTATATATTGAAAAGCACACTCTTAAAAGCATGTCCCTTTGTGTACTCACGGAATTCGCCTAGAAATTTTCAATCCATTCGTGAAAATTTTTCTATATCTCGACCTGTTAACTTATTACTACTGAGGCCTACAGGGAACTATACGAATTCAATAAGTTTCTCAGATTCGGCACACCAAATTTTGATAAATCTTGAAAAGGACACATATTACAAGAGCCTGCTACTGGCAACTAACTGAATTCACAAAGAAACAGTGTTTCAGTTCGTTAAAACGTTACTCTATCTTGAATAACAATCTTATTACATGCGAATCCTATTGGGAACCTACTGAATTCACCATGATAATTAGATTCCGTTCCTTAAATGTTTTATAAATTGAAAAGCACACTCATACAAGCATGTCCCATGGGAACTCACTGAATTCGCCTAGAAATGTTGATTCCATTCGTGAAAATTTTTCTATATCCGGAACTGTCCACGTATTACTACTGCGACCTATTGGGAACTAACAGAATTCACCAAGTTACTCAGATTAGGCTCAGGAAATTTTGATAAATCTTCAAAGCACACATATTACAAGAGCAGGTACTGGGAACTAACTGAATTCACAAAGAAACAGTGTTTCAGTTCGTTAAAACCTTGCTCTATATTGAATTACCAGCCTATTACATGCGAATCCTACTGGGAACCTACTGAATTCACCATGATACTCAGATTCCGTTCCTTAAAATGTTGCTATATATTGCAAAGCACACTCATACAAGCATGTCCCATTGGGAACTCACTGAATTTGCCTAGAAATTTTGATTCCATTTGTGAAAATTTTTCTATATCCCGAACAGTCCAATTATTACTACTGTGGCCTATTGGGAACTAACTGAATTCACCTCGTTACTGAGATTCGGATGACCAAATTTTGATAAATCTTTAAAAGTACACATATTGCAAGAGCCTGGTACTGGGAACTAACTGAATTCACAAGGAAACAGTGTTTCAGTTCGTTAAAACGTTGCTCTATCTTGAATTACAAGCTTATTACATTCGAATCCTATTGGGTCTACTGATTTCACCATGATACATAGATATCGTTCCTTAAAATGTTGCTATATATTGCAAAGCACACTAATACAAGCATGTCCCATTGGGAACTCACTGAATACGCCTAGAAATTTGATTCCATTCGTGAAAATTTTTCTATATCCCGAACAGTCCACTTATTACTACTGCGGCCTACTGGGAACTAACCTATTCACCAAGTTACTGACATTCGGCTCAGGAAATTTTGATAAATCTTTAAAAGTACCCAGATTACAAGAGCCTGCTACTGGGAAATAATTGAATTCACAAAGAAACAGTGTTTCAGTTCGTCAAAACGTTGCTCTATCTTGAATAACAAGCTTAATACGTGCGAATCCTATTGGAAACCTACTGAATTCAACATGATACTTAGATTCCGTTCGTTAAAATGTTTATATTTTATATATAAAAATGTTATATATTTGTATATATATTTTATATAAATATACATATTCAGTGGTTTGTCTACTCATTCCTTTAGTGACATCCTCTGCAGAGAACAGCTCTCATTTCAATAAACTCCAGCTTATTAATTCTTGTACAAATCTTGCCTTAGTGTTACACAGCTGAAAGGTCATCAGCTATCGAAGGTCATGGCCTTCTCTTTTAGCTTCTTAGAGCCTTAAGTTGGTCTGAGTTAACTTCTGTGATGGTTATAACAAGATCTGTATCTCGGTTTCTCTATTTGTACATGGATGTCCAGTTGTTGCAGCAGCATTAGCTAAAATCATGGTCTTCACTCTGTCCCACTGCTTATGCCTCTGTCGTTCATTGGCTAATTAATACGGATACAGATATATATTATATATATATATATTTTATATATACAAATGTTATATATTGAAAGCACAATCATACAAGCTTGTCCTATTGAGAACTCACTGAATTCGCCTAGAAATTTTGATTCCATTAGTGACAAATTATCTATATCCCGAAGAGTCCACTTATTACTACTGCGGCCTATTGGGAGCTAACAGAATTCAACAAGTTATTCAGATTCAGCTAAGGAAATTTTGATAAATCTTTAAAAGTACACATATTACAAGAGCCTGCTACTGGGAACTAACGGAATTCACAAAGAAAAAGTGTTTCAGTTCGTTAAAACCTTGCTCTATGTTGAATAACAAGCTTATTACATGCAAATACTATCGGGAACCTACTGAATTCACCATGATACTTAGATTCCGTTCCTTAAATGCTGCTATATATTGAAAAGCACACTCATACAAGCATGTCCCATGGGAACTCACTGAATTCGCCTAGAAATTTTGATTCCATTCGTGAAAATTTTTCTATATCCGGAACAGTCCACTTATTAGTATTGCGGCATATATGGAACTAAACGAATTCATCAAGTACTGATATTCGGCTCACCAAATTTTGATAAATCGTTAAAAGTACACATATTACAAGGGCAGGCTACTGGGAACTAACTGAATTCACAAAGAAACAGTGTTTCAGTTCGTTAAAACTTTGCTCTATCTTGAATAACAAGCTTATTACATGCGAA